>NW_019213405.1:323303-401954 GCF_002532875.2 Varroa jacobsoni
TATATATACGTGGTCTACACTCCTTAACTAAGAAGAACTCGTCTATAATACATGTAAGTACGTATGTATTAATTATCGCAACAACGAGTCTTATTATTTGTTTTATGCGTAGGTTTGTAACGATAAGATTACGACATGTGCAGGGTCAGTCCTTAGAAATAGAAAACGTCCCTGTAATGATTTAATGTAAAGTGAGAAAAGTATCTTATTTTTCTAAATATATATTTTACCGTCCAAACGAAGAAATTGTAAAGTGTTTGTCTCTTGATCTTTACATTATATGTAAAGAATTGGATTTTCAAAAAAATAGATTTCATTCATTCATTCATTGTCTGACATGCCTACGTGTTTTTGCGAAAAACAACAGTTGAAAATTACCAAAAAAATTAGTATCTTCATAATAGTTACTCGCTCGGTTGTTCAAGTAGTCCTAATATACCTAGCTGCACGTGGAATTTTTAAAGGTAAGCCCGGTCTTCTTCTGACATTGTGGAGCAACTGCAAGACGATAACGAGTCAATATGGCAAGGCGTCGACTAATTTTTTATGGAAGCGCAGAATAATTGACATAAAGCACTGGAAAATATTCTAAAGAGCCATAGGATAATGGGGCATCAAAATGAAGATAACTAATAAAGGCAAACAAATATAGTTCAATTACTAAACAGGATAATTGGATTGGTCGAGAGAAGTACGAAAACAAAACTGTTATCGAATAATAAATACGGTACCAGGTGGGGTAATAGGCACGGGATGATAGTGCAACTGCCAACAGGCTGAGGATCAACGGCAAACTAACAAACCAATAATACACCCTCTTTAGATAGGCACAGAGGTTGTGCAGCCATGTTGAAACGGGATCACCTTCGTTTTTCGTACACGCACCATGTACGTCAATAATAATAATAGTAGAAATCTGAAATATGCTTTGCTCTATTTTACACTCAAGGCTTGGAAAAATCACTCGAGCATAAAAGCACTTAGCAAGGCGACTTTCTATCAGGTAACTTAATAAGAACAGGAATGAAACTCCCAGTTGCTTTCACCTATATGATTAAAGTGACAAATTTGGTATAAACTTATTCTCTTTTTATATCATTCACTATTCACCTATGCCAATGAATTGTATTTTGGTTGATAATGTTTTTCCCATAGAGCTAAGACAAAGAGATTCGTCCCGTATTTTTTAACCCAACTTTTGACATATGTTCTTGTTTATCTTTTTGTATGCTAATTAATGTGTTCCCCACCCAATTGACGCTCATTTTACAGCGAATTTCTGTCCCAAAGTAACTGTCTAAGACGTTACTTGACATTGGCTGTTCGTACGCTGCTACATGTTGAATACAACTAAGGGAGCGCAGCATGAGAGGCTGGCCGCGGACTGTTCCTAACGTGAAAACGTCTTATCTTTCGAAAAGCCCCAATATATTTTGTCGGTCCAATTATTATTATTTGAACCAATCGAAATAGGGCATCCACTAAGTGAATTACTGGAGTCCAACAGATACCAGCGCGTCGATTACAGATCTAAAGTATAGGCGAGGTCTAAAGCTGTGACTATCACAATCCGCCAATCGATTTTCGTTTATTCAATTAAATAAATAGTTACAGTAAAGTTAGAACTTATTTGTATTGGTTCGCCTTTGCTTTAATAAACGATGTGTTTGCATAATTACCGTCCATGTATGCCTTGAATCACGCATCTGGAACTTTCAAGGTGGATTTCAGTACGCAAGAAAGGCCTTCATTTGAGCGTCTTACCTTTCTTTTGTTGGATATAAAATCAAATCAACTCATTGCACCGGGTTTCCTATTTACAATAATCATTGTTTCTACCAACTAGAAAATAATATTTAATATATCTAGGACCAAGGTAGGTCTTGGCTGTGTGTGAGCGCCGTCTGATAAGTACTTCTTTGCCGATTAAATTGCCAGAAAACTATGGGCAAAATTAAGGGTACCCGCCTCTAGGTAATGAAGATGAAGTCACAGGTGAATCTTCGAGAAGCATAATAAATCTTCTCGAGGATAACACTCGCTTTGCACTTCGCTGAAAAGTCAAAATGAGATCCTGAACTGGAGAAAATTGATGTTCGTTGAGCAGTTTGTTAAAATCATCAATAAACGGTTAAATCATTATTAAGTGAGATGAAAAAACGCTGATCATTGGTGGCTATAAGCATCGTTAGCCTGTCATTTAAAGGCTTCACTTGAAGTGAAGAAAATTTAACTTAACGAGAAATTTATACCACGGAGCCACTTGAAAGTAAGCTACGAAACAATTTCAGCACAGCTCTCAGATATTATTGAATTTCTTTAAAAAAAAGTTCTTTTAAATAATAATCTTTTATCTTATTATGATAATGTAGCCGTAAATTGAACGTATGAGTCAAATGCATATATATATATATATAGTATGCTAAATATACCTATGCAAGCCTCCTATTGATTTGGCTTATAATAGCCTTATAATAGCTTATAATAGAAAACATTAATCGCATGAGCCATGTAAAATTAAATATCCTGAGCTGTTTGTTTATCTGTGTCAACGTTAAACATATAGCTTGCGACTCCTTGTAATAGAAGGCAAACGGTTGTAATAATGGTTAGTGGAAGCTGTAACAACATACCGAGCCCAGACGGATTTCTGGGTTCTATTTATGTGGGGAAGCTACCGCTTGTAAAGGTCAAAGACTTGTCCTGACTCTGAATCTTACAATAGACGAATTCACTTTTTTGTGTTGAAAATAAACTATTTTACGAAACGATAACACAATTGCGGATGCAACGCTCAGGACACCTCTATCACTAAGCTTTAAAAGTCAAACCAGCTGCTACGAATCGAATCGCCATAGCGCGGCACTTAAGGTCGCCTAAGTCATTTTATTACGCTTTTATCGTGGCCCTTTTTAAATCTTATTCTGAACCTTTTTTTTTAGTAGCAGAGGTTTACAGGCAAAAAAAAGGCAAGCTGCTCTGCCCTGCGGCCTATTTCTACAGGTCCCAATAGAAGACGCGCCAATCAAATCAGCAAGACAAACATCGCTCGTTAAACATCATCTCTACTGACTTATTAATTCGAAACTTATAGATTGTGTAAGTCTTATACAACAAACGGGGTAAAGATCTAGTAAGATATGAGTTGAAGAGAGCCGCGAAATGTCGAATTGCTCTTCGCGTCATCCTACGTTCTAGACTGCGACTGACTGCAGACAGTTTACACGAGACTGCTAGTAGATCCACAGCTCAAATTGCCACTTCTATTCGAATATACTTCACTAATGCCGGGCATGGCCTTTTTAGAAATTGTTCTCAGGCGGATTGACATGCAAAAGACCAAGGCGTCTATGTTGTACGATGAAGTACTAGGTAAGACGTCACACAATGCTTCGTTCGTCATATATGTAATAACTAAATTCGTCAAAAGACATATCCCAGCCAAAACTAGTTGTTGGCGAACGAAGCAACTGTTTTACAGCGGGAGTCAAATGAGCGATAAAAACGGGCTCTTTTTTGTACCGGCTAACTTTAAGCCAGCACTTGTTTACGGACTCCGAAAATAAATAGACTTAATAGAAAATTTTCTTAGACAGTTGGTTAAAGATGGCAGAAAACAGGCATAGGGAACACCAAATTCTCTCAAAGCTTGTTCATAGAGATGGAAACAGACGTACTTGAGTAATTTTAAATTCACGACGTTTTCTTGCGTCACATGTGATGAAAAATTCTACAGCAGTAATTGCCCGCCCTTTGCCATTACGTATAAATATATAATACTTCAAAGATAATCAATACGATACTACACCTATCTGCCTTAATAGCATCTTTATTAGAGCATTAAATGCATGTCAGTGGTCAGAAACCTTGAACATCTAGGCCAGTTAACAAATATATGATTAGCAGCCGTCATGATCGTGCGGTGAAAGGACACGTTGGGCCTCAATACAAGTAGCCACTGATAGAAACCAGATTGATTGACATGCTGCCTGCTGTTAAGTGTGGCAGCTGATCAAGCTCTCAAAAGCTATCTTATTTGTGCTTTCCTTGCCTTAGATGATTTAAGCTAAAGTTTCATGCGGAGATTCTTTGTTATTCTTAATCAATTGGTTGATGCAAAAGCTGGCTTATGGCCTTAGCCTTGTCGAGAAGCGCACTTTCGTTGTATGGCGCGGCTAATTACTACGATATATTTTCTAGTGGCAACCATTGAAGCTTCACAACTGATCTGCTCATGACGTAGTTGATTGAGGCGTTAAGAAACTCTACGTATAGCCGAGTCGAGTTACTGGTCCGTTCGAAATATGTCCCGCCCCTGGTAGAATTCACCGCGGAAGCCCTAATGAAGGCTCGTATTTTCCCGAGTGCAGCTAAAAATTTTCAAAGTAACCCTCCTAATTAGACTAAAAGGGATTTTTTGTTCAGATTGCATTCGCTGCAGTGATTTTAAGGCGTGTCGCTAGAAGTACCTCACGCCTATTCGCTATATACCAGTCACATAAAGAGTTGCTAGAAAGGGATTGGTCCGCTAACGGAAACATTTTGAAACAAAGCGATTATTCTTGATCAGGCATTGGATACGAGCCTCGTAGAATAATAATTACGACTGACATTATATTTAGATATTATTGTGAAAGTTTGTTTTTGTGGGGCATGTCTTCCTTAGAGTGCTTTTGGGCAACGTAAGCCCATACCTGAAAGAAACTGGAGCTTGATAGAAAAGTATTGAACCGTAGCTGTCTTCCCTCTAGGTTGAAACTGAAGTCTTTTGTAGTCCGGCCAATGGCTGTTTTTGTCACAGTCCCGTCGATTTGGTCGTTTTGTCAACGGAGGCATTCACGCTAATGGCTGAATTCTCGGCATCGATCGTAGACTCAGCGACGGCAGTAACGGAGCTAAAAATGCACCTTTTCTTAATTGCTGTAAAACCCGTTCTATCAGGATTAGCCCTATTCTGGGCCCGTTGAATCGTTTTTGTTGGCTGTTTTTATTAACAGTTTATGAATTTAGACATTCCAGTTTTGATTAAGTAATAAGAGCGATCAATTTTTTTGTCAAGGTAATTAGAGGTGATCAATTGTTTTAGCTGGGTATCCCCCTCGTTTTAATACAGTTAGGCTTAGCTTTGACGAATTTTCAGCACCAATCTTTTGTATAGCGTAATAAAAACCGGATCTCTTAACCATTATTACATCACTGGTCCTTTAATTCTACCAAGCATGGAGACACTGCCTTATCGCTTCTGTATTTCAGGTATTGTCGACTGATGTATCAGATAGCTATATACGTTAGTGGGCCGTTCTCTGTTTCCAACAACTTTCTTTTTCTATTTATTATAGAGTATTCAATTTTCCTTAAGTTTTCGACAAAAGTTTATGTTGTTGTATAGATCGTTTTCACGCACTTCTACGAGTGAAGCTCCATATGATGTTCATAACCTTATCGGTTGTTGCTCTACTTGTATATATGCTTTATATATCGGGCAAAAGCAGAACACGTGCAGAAGTATATGAACACATTCAGCAATCGGGTGTTCGTGCTTAAGCATAACAAAAACTTGTTAAAAGAATAGCCGCGCAAATGGCGTTTTCCTTAAACTAAGTGTCACTCACTCAAAAACATGTTTGTGACCCTCTCATATATATCTATATATACGCCCGAACTAAATATTTACGTGTGACTGACAGCTCCGCTAAAGAAATATTTTTAAATTGCTATGGAGAATTAAGCTATATTAAGGCTAAAATTGGGTTTTTCGTCCTCGTAACTGCAGTCACTACTGCAAATTGGTTGGGCAGGCTTCGAATGCGCTGTCGCACTAACTCGGTCACGTCCACGTTTGGGCCACCGTATTCTGGAGCTGTGAGACGTTCGGACCAGAATGCAAAGCGTAAGAAGTTTTTTTAAACTTTTTACGCGCAAGTCGACGACCCATCAGCCTGTACTTTTACAATTCTGAATGTCGCAGCGAAAATACTTGGCACAAGATCTTTGCATTTTAGCCGTACTTTTAAGTAAAAAAAAAAAGGCATTAACGGTTAGCCGAAGGTAGCAAGCGTAACAAGAATATTAATAATTTTAATTTATGTAACAAACAAGCTTGCTGTGCTATTGGTATAAGCTTAATATTGTTTGGTCAAATCCACCCATCGGGGTTGGGGTGCATTCCCCACATTCACCGGCCTACATTAAATAGATTATGCTTTGAACGCTGCTCAGTCGTACTCAAATTGCATTTGCAACTGCTTCGCAATCGTCGCTCAGATACTGATTGCGCTTCAATAAATAACCGTACTTTGCTTTTTTTTTGCTTCATAATATGGTCCGATATTGCCTTACCGTACGATATAACAACAGAAAGAAACGCGTCTGAGTATAACAACGAATAATGTATGGGGGGTTCTACTTGTTCAGAGAAATAGTGCCCCCTCAATACTGTTCTATGAAGTTCCAATATCGTCAAAGTACGCTACATAATATTTTTTTGGGCACTGGCGGGATTTGAGTCAGCGGCTGCTAAGCTCCTCAGGCCAGATATTTAGCCGTTTAGGTCATCCCGCTAACAACGATGGTAAATTCTACCACATCGTTGATATGGCCAGTTGTGTCACCTAAGGAAACGGCTATTCGGACGAAAGAATTGCCTAGTAAAAAAAAAATCTAATGAAGAAAAATTGTTGTAGTTGTACATACGTGAGCCATAGGAATGACAGGCACGTAAAGGGAGCCTAACGTCGAAAATCGTTAGAAGTCTAAATATGTGCTGTGCTATCCTGTACGGACTTTTGTCGGCCGCCCGCCAACACTCGGATAACGTCTATTCTTTGGGAAGTTCTAACAGATGCACTCTTTAAGGCCGACATTGGACAGCTATAGGCACGTCTATATTTTCATCTTGTTTACCGATAAATTCTGGTATCTCACATTCGGCTATTATCTTTTAAAAATGAAGTTCTTCTCACACCTCCGTCGATCGAACTGTCCGTTTGAATTTTACCCGAGAAAAATGGAACTTGCCGCTGTTGTGCTAAAATAGCAAGCTTCGCGAAGAGCTGCCATTGATGCAAGTGGCTAATACAAGCTCCGTACGTTTATCAGGGACGACATTTTTCCTTTGTTTTTTGTGGGTAGATCGTCTGATCTTCAATGAGTAATTGTATAGTGGGGCATAATAATGTCAACTGCCAGTAGCCCTCTTGGCAGGACTTTAAACATTTAAAAATTTGATCATGAAAAATTACAGTTTTTGTTGACAATTTTAGTAGGAATCTGATTTTGCGATAAAAAAAATCTTTCGTTCAACTTTTATCTAAATTTGAAATCTTTATTTTCAAAGCATATCTGTGTTTAGATTTTTATAATTTACACGCTTTTAGAAATACAAGATACCCTGAAAATGTTTAATATTTTGTTAAAAGTTGTATGATTTATGATAAGAAGTCATTGTTATAGTAAATTCCAGAAAGAATACCTTGTAACGGTCGTTCTATATACATCCAGCGGGCACTTTAAAACTTCTCACGTCTCCCAGGCTGGTGTAGACTACTCGAACAAAGGTACTGTAGATTCATCTTTTTCGGTAACAAAGGTGGCAGACGAAAAGAACGGACAAACTGGGCACGAGACTATCAAGGACACGGCTAGTGCAGTCTGGGCTCCCCCGTAGATTACACAGACAAGTGTATTCAGTTCACTTTGCCTAACTATAGAAAACTACCAATAAATGCAACGCTAAATTACACTTTTTGTTGTTGAAACCTAATGGTGAACGCTTAGTATTTATATATAATTGCGGTTAGATATAATTGATAAAGGTAAAAATGACAAACGCCCAAGAAAGTAGAAACGTTATCATGCATTCTCAGGGGCTGCACACATTGCTTAGGTTTAGGTTTGCCAGGTATGATTAAGTCATTGCGGCCTAGCTCCAATACAAGATATACACCATAATGTAAATCAGTTAAGATTGGGCTAGGTAGAATCTCAGTAACATTACTCATTGCCTAAATGAGCAACGACAAGCAATCCTCAACGCACGAAGAAATTTCTAATATTAGAAGTCGGTTCAGTTTACCCTATTTAATTAATCTAAAATAATATTTATTATTTAATAAAATGAAAAGACCAGCCGCGCGTACGGAAGGCCGACCAGGTCGTTAGCAGCGTGTCTCCAGTTTATTTACACGGTTCAAGCAAGATGCTACGAGTCAAGTCAAATCAAGAACGGTTCCTTAAAAAGGTCGGCACGTGGTGACACGTTTAAAGCGAACACGCTGACTGCCTCTAGCGAGCCATTAAAAAGGTGTGACAGAAATCCCAAGTGGAATTAGCTTTGAAAACTCGTTTTGGCACTTGATAATATATGTCACGTACATGAAACCCAGAGGAGGCTCGTTATTTTAAATTTAACATAATGTTTGAGTTCAGATAATAATTATATAATTGGAAAGAGGATCTGCGTGACGCATATTATCTACGACTCTCAGCTATATCTACTTCCACTGGAATAGGTAGATGATATCTGTAAAATCCACTGTATGGATCCGTAACGATAAGAAACGTAACAAAGAGAAATTGTACAATCGCCAAAGGAACCACGCTGTTTCTCCCTTAATTAGTTTTATTCGTACAGCCTAAGCAGGCGACTGAGGCACAGTAAGCTTTCTTGCTATCTGAGGCTACAAAACAACTGAGCCTGATATTAGCTATTTAGACCCCTACACCGAGAGGGAATAAGCACAGATATGATATTATAGCGCAGTAGACAGGCACAGTTATTATACCTTTGTGAATGTAACTTTATATAGGCATCTAAACGTAGAAATAAATTCATAGAGTTTTAAGGGAATCTCGTTTTGGGGTAACTAAGTAAAAGCATACTTTAATACTATTGCTTTAGCAATGCATTCAATCCTTAGTAAGCTTAAAATCACCGTTACAACTTCCGAATTTTTGACTATAACATTCAGCAATCGAGAGCGAGGTCTCTCGCAGTGAAGTTGGAGGTCACAGATTGAACTTTCGTCTCAAAAGATACATGCTTTTTTTGTTGCATATTTATTCTTCAGCCTTTTTCAACAATCTGAGAAATTACGATCTGTACTGTCGACCTCTATACGTGGCGAGCACATGCCGATAAGGATGCCGTTGAACTTAGTATCATTACTTAAGCTACACAGCTAACGTTATAAAAATTAACTTTACATTAGAATCTGTTACATCCAGTACGTATGTTCGATACTGCTACGTACCTTCAAGGACGCGACTGACAACCGGGTCGAGCTATCGGTTTGTAGCACGTCGTAGATGTAATTTCGTCTGTAACTTTCGTTCCTATGCTAGTTCTTTTGGAGGACGCATGCGTTACGGCACAGGCTGGAAATGACCGTTTAAGCAAGTCATAGCCAACGTTCCAGTACTGAGCATCGTGTGCAGAGGTGTGCCATCCCAACTTTTCCGTCACTGTATTACAAAACGTGTAGCTCGATGCAATAACGACAGGACAACGTATCGGATTGTGTTTCCGAACCAAAACACCTTCGCAATGTGTTCGCCTTGATAAACACGCTCGTTTCCTATCAATCACGTAAAAAACGTTTATCTGATTAAGGCAAAATGAATGTTTTCCAATAAACAACAACAGAGAACAGAATTGAGCTCGTTCGAGCAGCTTTTATTTACAGCCGAATAACAGACGAACGTATTTGGGTTAGTCACACAAACATGCCTGGTGATCAACTATCGCTGACGAAAATAACGTTTAAAACTTTACTGAATTACGTTGTTTAATACGAAGGGACCGTACATCTGCTATATATATATATAGAATAATGTAACCCTGCTAGAAACGGTCATGTGATTTAGATATCGTGGAAGTTAAGCAACGATTGAGCTTCTTTCGGGTGATGCTTGCAAGAGCTTTCAACGCTAGAGTCAATTGCCTAGGTAAATTGGGCGCAAAAATGTGCCCCTACAAGCAGTGCGAATGCGTATTGGTAAATAGTAATCGTTTCCAACTGTGGCCATGGCAAATGCTGCTTGTTCCAGCTAAATACCAAGGACTTGAGCTCTTATTTCGCACGTTTTGATGGTACCTGCCATGTTCACTATTCTTGTATAGCAAAGTTACCTTTAGGATCAGGGAAGGGGAGCGTTTATTTGCCACGAGTACCTACCCGTACGATCCAATTGTAAATTGTAGAAAATAAATGAAACAATAAATATAGAATGTCGAAAACGGCTCTTTTTAGGCCATGTAAAGCGAAATAAAAAATAGATTTCAACAAATCAGCATGTGGACAAATGTTAGAATTGAATAGAGTTTATCGACATCGGGAAAATATGCAGCGCTGGAATGGCGTCCGCTCACTTAAAATCAACATGCAGAGTATTCTAGTTCTGATATGTATATTTCAAAATAACATTTATGGTATTTATATGCCATATGCGGTACTTTTTAAAAATACTGCACCTAAAGGGTTCTGCATTTCTAATTATATTTTTCTCTAACTATTTAAAAATTCGAAGAAAGCCCTTGCTGGAAACTTCCACAAGAGCGTGCCCGGTAAAGTATGGCTAAATTGATTTTATTGAGTCTGTTTTTCTGGGTGCCCACATATTTACATACAATTGTAAAGTGCTGTGCGTTAGGTAATCAGCAGTACACTTTTGCGTATGTAGCGCTAATTATCGAGGGTCGACGTTGTTTGTCAAACAGCATAGGGCGCAAGGTTTACAACTACAAGCCTTTCTATCTCGCCCAAACGGACTAGACAGAGAACGCGGAAATAATATGATTATATCGCTTTCTCATATCATAGCAATCTACGCTTAGGTCCTCTGTCGCGATCTGTATGGCGCTTAAAGTTGGGCCATAGTTCCAGCTAAAGGCGACGTCAGTAGGTTTTACTAGCGCCACTAGAGGAGTTATACTTAACCTAAGGTTTGGGCTAACATAACATCGTACTAACGTAGGACTCTAGTCAACGTGCAACGAACCTTAAACAGCGATAAATCGTTCGATAAGCATATACTTTATTAAATAAATGTTTGGACTGACATGTCCATTGAATACTAAACACGCAATAAATTCAAGTGCTGTGCTACTTGGAATAAAACATATTATCTTTTGTTGTTTTTGGTCCTTCTCTACAACCCATTCTGTCCTTTTGAAACCTCTAATTTCGTCCTATACCAGCGCAGAAAATAGTTTAGCTTTGTGTAGGAGAGGGCGCGTCACATCCTATGCAGGCCATGAGCGCACTAACCAAAAAACCGATTTCTAACTGTTTAGGAAGCGTTTGCAGCGGCAAAACCGCCACAAAGTAACGCTTCAAACCATCGACTGCAAACGGTAAGTGTTTCGTAGTGAAATCCTGGAAACTACGTTGTGCTGTTCCATAATAATCTGCACCGATTTTGGAAAGACCACTTTTAAGGAACTATTTTTTTAATGTTATTTTTAATTGTATGTAAGTACAGGTAGAGCTTGTGAGAGGGTGCATAAAAAAGCAAAATAGAGGTAATGCGAGCGAAGGTGACGACTGGACTATCATACAACACCTGCTTTTTCCTTCGAATGTGAGGTAGCCGTTGACGTACTATGTTAATATAAGTATTAATGGGAGTTTTTGTTGTCAATGCGTAACCCTTATATAATAGTGCAACAACATCTTAGCTGAATGCCAGGACACCATCGAAACAACAACAACAATAACAACAACGAAATAGAACCCACCTTACACAACTGCAATCGCTTGAAAATACCGCTTATCATCATAGGTAAGCGATCTCTTTCTTCCTATTACTTGCTTACTAATATATGATAGAATGAATTAAACCTATGTTTCTCTTAATTAGCTTAGGTGTCAAAAATCCCTAACTGGAAGCCTTTAGCTTCTTTAGTCGCCCAAAATCCATGTTCCATTTCTTTCATAGCATTTTCTACATCGAATGTAGGAGATACCTCCGGTCGCTGAAATGCGGTAACATAAAAACTTTAGTAAATAGAAAATGCCTTTAATTAAATATGAATAACATGCGAGATAGAACTAGTATCGGGCTACTTTGAAGTTCTTACCGTTTCATTACTGCAAACTCATTTTCAACTTGAAGGATCGTATACATTGTAAGGACTTTCATTTTCCTCTGATAGTATCCATACACTGCTCGCCCTAATCTAAGTCATCGCTTGGAAAAATGCGCTCACTATAGCTTTGCCTTTCGGAGACTGTTTGCTCGTTCTGGTGACACGGCATACAGAGAGTCACTTATCGTTGGTACTACATGCTAGCTCAACAACGCTTCGAATGAGTCCGTAATATTGTCATTGCCGCATCGTCAGCGTCGCGTATTAGCAGCATGGCCTTGGCGGTCACCGATGTCACTCACTCATGCGCCACCAGCCCTTCGCGTCCGTCCATCGTTGACATTTTTGTCAATTCGTTTATTTCAATTGAAAAAAAAAAAATAAAAAGACAGATAATAGGTCTTAATGTGATAGAAAGAGGTGGGGTCGTGCTTCGCTACTGTCTGCTCGGGCGAAACAAGGAAAGGTCTGAAGCGAGCCCAAATAGAAAAAGAAATTTATGTGAGGTCTTTTCAAGGAATGCTATTTGCGGCTCTGTGCAGACGAATCGCACTTTATAACAGTTCCCTTAGCCATAAAAAATGATGCGTGTCGATAAACAGCTCTTCACGATATTACCGTCATGATATTAGCGACCAGCGCGGCAAAGTATTACTGCAATATATGACACAGAAGAAACCATCACATTCTCAGCCTTCGTCAGTTCAGCTCGAAACGTCACAATTACTCTCAGAAGACATGGTTAAATGTCAACCCAGTAACTAATTTCCCTACAAAACAAGTATTTTTGTCTACACAAAATCCCGTCTTGCGAAGCGCATCGGAAAAATGTGGCGAGAAATGGCCAATTTTCAACTAATTGTCCATTTACGGCCGAATATGTATATGCCATTTAATAGATATGTTGCAAACGGGATGTAAGTCGGGAATTACCTGAAGAAAGCATTCAGTGACCTTTGCAAGAGACATCATCGATAAGAGTCGATCGCGCAGAAAGGGCACTGGCTAAACGGGCGGGTCCTCATGCGTTCATCAGAGGAATATTTGCCGAGCCGTCTTTAAAGCGAATGCTTTATTGTGGAGCCGGCAATGCAAGATACCTACTTCACTCAGCCGACCTTATTGCTTGGATTGGCTTAAATCACACTTGAAACAGTGGAACAGCAATACATGAATTGACAAAAAGTTGAATATGTACACAGCTGCTCGTCAAATTGAAACTCAAGAATATTTAAGAGTGCACCAGCTGGAGGCAGGAGACACTTGTACACGGGTATTTATTACTTGTAGGATCTTAATTGAACGTTCGACGAAGACCTATTTAGGCTCAACAAACTTCACCATGCAATATATCTTTACGATTACATTTTTACAATAAAGGGTTTTAAAGACGCGCATCCAGTCCTGTGTTTCTATCTGTACCTAGGTTTATGCAAACTCTAGTGCAACACGCGCGACATAGCTTACAGTTAATTGGACGAAAAATAAGTTTCGAGTGAGGATATTCATAGACAGCGTCCCGGAAAGCCAAAACCATCAGCGAGCTTCACCACTCAAGAGGGCATCCCAAGAATCTATGAGAACATTAAGTCGTAAGCTTGCTATCAAGAGATCATCGCATTTTAAGACGCTATAGATGATAAATTACGTCTATCATTACAACAATGACACATACCATCAACAGAGGAAACCCGGGACATAGAAGAAAGAAATTTGGCGCATGGTTATGGAAAAATGCAAACGGGGTGTGCAATTTTCAAGGAGGATCATGTGGAGCAATGAAGCCACATGGAAGTAATCGACGCAGTTGAAATTTTGGAGTAAATGTAAACCCATACATAACAAGGTAATACCATGCTAAAAGTCGCAGTGTATAGGGCGGGATTTCAAAGAAAGAATTAATTAGACCGTTCTTTTTTTACGATAAACTGGTATCAATCGCTTGAATTTATCCCAAGAATCTGTTTTACCACATATTCGAGATAACAAATTTCATTTCAAATAAAACAGAGCAAATAAAATAAACAAAACAAACAAAATAAGGGGGTCCACAGAATACGCTATCCATTCCCCGCTAACTGGTGGTACTTTACGATAAAGTCTACGACTCAGGAAGAAGCAGACGACTGAGGAAGATTTAAACGCCCATTTCAGCAATAATGCGTCATTGCACCGAATGAAACGTTTGTTGAAGTCTACAGATTATTAGTTGTTGACTATTAGCAGTAGTATACTGACCAGAACGGTCACAATTTAGAAGATCTGCAGTATAAGGAAAAGTTATACATGTTCCTTTTCATTTTATAAAATTAATTTATAAATTATGAATAAATATCTAATTAAATGGAGGCTGTAATAAAGTGATAAGCGCTGTATGCATTTTTTGGAGCAGCCTATACATAGTAGACATTTATGTTTACCTGGTACAGCTTTTCGCCTATCGGTCAGAAGATTGGACGATAACTCCTGGTATTTTATTATCGATACGTTTATCAAGCCCACATAATTGCTGGAAATATTGCTTTTCTCTTACAATATAAGATGGCCTTTCGCGATCCCAACTGAAGTACTCAAGACAGATCTACAATTGGTGGCTTTGAAAATAAAGATGTACGAAATTTCCTATGAACTCAAATTTTGTCGGACCAACTTGATTCCAAAAACAGTTTTACCAGACGTTAGAATGTTTCTCTCAAACATTGGCTTAAATAAGTTCAGGCGACATGGTGCATCGAAACAAGTTAGTATTATTTTGTGGATCTATTGAGAATTAAACTTGTTAACTGGCAATGCGCTAACCAAACCAATTAAGGTTATAGCCGTCTAATCGGCACATTATAAGTGTTCATTTCAGGTAGGTATTGAGAATATATTTGGAATGTTATTTTCCGTGGCGAGGCCTGCAAAACAGCCCATGCAGATGCAGGTAAAGAAGGGATAATTGGCACCACGGCCTGCCTGCAGTGCATCCGAATAACGTATCGACATTGCCAACGGCTTACCGCTTGTGCTTGTTCCGGCAAATGTGCAAGATCGAGCAAGAACTACTTGAAGCAGCCAGGACACAGGTGCATAAGATCTTTGGTCAGGCCCTCGCGTTGCCTGTCGTAAACCGACCTGCTGGTCGCCAACTGCTCTCCAGCCTCTATCGCGGATTAGGGAAATTAGATTCTGTCTGGCTGAGAAATCTGACCAATCCCCAGCACTGCTTATCCCCGTCTCGGTACCCACTACCTTGGTTAGGTTTTTCCGCTACACCGTATCAGAGGCACGTAGCTTGAGTACACCCAAAAGACGGTTTTCAGAATCCACAGTGCCACAAGCTCGGATCGTCATCTATGATTGATACAAAAACCACACCAAACAATGCCTTCCTTCTTTGCCTCTCCTTTCGCTCATGCTGTACCATTATTTCGCTTTTTTTTTGTATCTCCTCCAATTTAAGTAGACTTCTACAGCTCGCTATATGAGCGGCACGTCCCTCCCTCGAGTCTTGCACCTGTACAAGGTTGATATCGTTGCGTCGGCGAAGGAAAGCTGCCTTTTGCTGAATTCTTTGCACTAGGGTATCTGTGTGATGCTCAATGACTTCTGCATTAGCATCGCAATACTATCGCTTCAAAACGATAACTGCCGCTGCTGAAGGCCGCCAGAATAGTACCATTAACCTAGACGGCCAAAATAGGCCAACGTCGTATGCTGAAAAAGTGAAATTACGATGTTATCTTTTCTACTAGACAACAACATTATGGAAGGCTTTGTGGTGAAAATGGAATCAATGTTTTTTGTTAAGTTTATTCGCACAGTTAATAGGCTGAGCCTTTATCATTGTAGGACATTACGATTCTTTAGCAAAGAACAGATAATAAAATGACTGTATATCTATGAAAGCAATACAATTTGCAATTGTGCACCATATAAAACTACGACGATGGCTCCCACAACATTAAGTTTTTCATTATTTCCTAGTTTGCAGCGCAACTTAGACAATCTTTAGTGCAATTCCTGGTATACTTTATACTTGCTCTGGTTTAGTCCGTTTTCGATTTAAGTCTAGTACATTTTTTTATCGCACTGTCCGTAGCGAAAATGACGCTATTGCTATACTCCTGCTGGCCGGGATTTTTTTAATAAATTAATAAATTCTGTTCCTGTTTATCTCGCTAAGTTCACTTGAATACAGCTAAACTTACGAACTCAAATACAACATTAGAAGCAATTGCTTTAAGAGTACGGCTACCGAAGGGTTAGTTTATCCTGTAGACGTCCTGACCAGAGATACTCCAAAAGTAACCTATCTGGATATCTAAAAACGTATGCACGAAACAAATTCAATGCCTACTCACAAAAGGAGAAGTAACTTGTTCCCAACGGTAGCTAGATTCAATTTGAATCATCGGTCACCAACAAACTATTTGCACATTCCCATCGACATACTGGTTTAATTTAAAAAGTAGGCACCAGAAAATTGTGTGGGACATTAAACATGAGGTTCAACAAACGCAGAGGTGACAACAGGAAGGATTCACGCCATAGTTGTTATGTGGGAATAATTCCATCTGTAAAGCTATGATCACTCACTATATATATATATATATATATATATATATATATATATATATATATATATAATGGATTTCCTTATCGAGGGTGAATAAACTCTTTCGAGGCAAGAAGTGGACTAAAGGCGAGTCTATCTGTGTGTCTGCGAGAACGATAACTGATTGCCTGGTCGTTGATTCTACGGTACCGACTGGGCCATTGTGTTCTTTTTGTTAACGTAAGGTCGATAAGGGAGAGTACGGTTCGAAAGCTCAGAAGGCCGTTTAAATAGGTATGCGAAAACGATATGTTTATATCGTTTCAGAAGCAATCATGCGGCAGGCTGATTTATTTTGTATCTAAACTTGGTAACGTGACGCAGCTTAAATACGTAACGAACTATACGTGGATATAACAACACAAATTATTAAGAAACACCCTATAAGTAAACCAAAAGACATAATACAAACTATTGCTGATTCATTTAAACCATGCAGACATTTCGCGTAAACGCTAGATATATTTAATTCAATCTGTATATATGCAGATATAAACAAAAAAACGAACGTTCTTAGAGGTTATTAATGTTATAAATCGAGGGTCAAATAACTTTTTTACATTTTCCTTGCATGAATTTAACGGCTCCAATGAACAAATGGGGATCCATCGGTTTTTGATAAAAGAAACAGTTGCTTCACCTTCTTGGGCTACGCCCATCACGGCACAACCAACAATTTAATGGTGATTACGTTGGTACAAAAGGGAACGCCAGACCGTTTTAAGCACCGAGAGGTTTTGTGCATGCGGAATACGACCTTGGCATCATCCAAGAAATCACCTAGACATGTGACATTATTAAATAATTAATAAATAAATTTAAGGTTTTGGAACCTGGTGTAAAATGTTGGTTTCAATGGTTATCGGTTCAACGTTCGCTATGAGGCGAATAGTACCTATTTCTGTTTCGGTCCCTCATAGCCAAGGACAGTAACGGAGTCCTGATGCTTGCTGCCGCTAAAGGTTTTAACATTAAACGAATATTAATTTGTTTTTACGATAATAAAGCTAGCACGCTTTACTATTATAATCGATAAAATAGAAAAAAAAGTTTGTGTAATTTAGAATATATAAAAATATTAAACCGCTTTTAAACCATTTCTTGAAGCACATAGTTAAAGAGTAGTAAAGATTTGAAAATTACTTGCCGAAAAATCCCGCAATGTTTTGCTCTTCCATGATATACGATTGATCCAGAACCCAAATACTGGAATATCGGAAGTATAAGAATAACTAGCCGTTAATATCTTCTCATCTACAGTGTTTACATGTCACCGACAACAATGGCTTCAAAATGGCCGTGCTTCACAAACGCTTAGTCGATATCAGAGACTGGCCAGGATGTCAGCAGTGGGTGGCATACATCTAGGTTGTCGACGAACGAATATTTGTACCTTGACGTAAATTAAGCCGTTCGTACTTCTAAAGAGGACTAAACGATTCCTGTTGAGGGTGGCATATTTACATCTTTGATTTTAAATAACAAGAATTAAGCCCAAATTAGAGATACATTTACTTTTCAATTATCGTATATCTTCAGGGTTTAGAGTGCTGAAAACATGTGGAAGGCGGGCTGTCGCTGTCTTCACGCGAGGAAATTTATCGGAATTCGCATACGTTATTAAATGCAGCTTCTGTCTGCTTTGACGATTCATCACCACCACATAACCTTTTGTGGGAACAGAGACGACCCGCTGTTCAGTCATCCTCTGTCCATGACCATGTTTGATAAGAACTATTATTGGCGCTCTAGTGATTTTGGGTGGTATGAATCGTTACCTTGAGCAGGCAATACATCGCAAATCTGATTTTAGACGCTAAACATAATATCTCCAACCTTTTACCGCTCTCGTATGTATCGATCTATGTGCCAGATAACATTTTATACAACATATGATACCTAATATTAATGGTAGAGTAGAACGTTATAGATGCTGCATATAATAGGTTTGGAGTTATAGGAACTGTTTGGACGCGAACTACATAGTCAGCTCTGAATTTTAGGATCGGGCTGTTGGTTACTGGGAAGGAAGGAAGGAAGGAAGGAAGGAAGGAAAATAAAAGCGCAACGATGTCTGTGTACATATTTCCAGCTGGTGTTGGTACCCCTTGACGTTTTCGAAAAACCAAAATCATGAGCACCACTTCCTCAGGCTCAAAGTGAAAAAGCTTTGTTTCACGAAGTTGTTGATTGAAGTCCTAATTAACACGCTACGGTCTTTTTAATTTAAGCCAAATACACTTACAAAAGTTCTAAGGAAGTAAGAAAACGTACGTGATCCTAAACAGTTCTGCCCTTGGCAGAAAAATTAAGTCCACTTACCTTAAAAATTCTCCTCAACTAAATCTAATTGGTAAAAGTATCTATTGACTTAACGTTTAATATCGCACTTGTTTAGCAGTCTTTTTTTTCATTTTTTTTTTTTTTTTTTTAAATCAAAACACGTTTTTTGCCGCTGTCACTTCGATCGCAGTACCTTTGAGTGTATACATATGCATGCAATAGGAATTTTAGCAGTGTCTGGATATTGTAAATAATCCCACCTTGTCGATAGAACAGTCACAAAACTTTAAACAGAGGAACAATACAGAATGCAGTCGGTCAGAATGCTGACAATAGGAGCTGCAAGTATTGTTTGTGCGTACTCATATTTGTATATGTATTGAATTTTTTTTTATTATTTATGTGAGAAACGCGTTTTATAGGAAATATCCCAAAGTGATATGAAATAGAACGAACGGCAGCCATAAGAAGGGCCGTAAAAACATCGAGCGTATATATACGTTTCGGGTTCATAAATCCGGAAAGAGATTTACCGCATTTTACGAGTCTCAGAATTAGTATTGTTGTGGGGTTTCTGTTAGCCGCTGACTGCGTCTTGCTCAGACTTGGCGGCGATGGCCTGATAGACGGCGATTTTTGTAGGACCCAACTATGTACTGTCGTATACGAAAGTGGGTGTAAAGCATGCATCAATGACTCGCACAGCAACGCCGGGTCGCCGGAAGATGTGGGCCCATTTTTTTGATCAGCCTTTTTTATGACCTTATTCGGTAGACGCTCAGTGTAGAACGAAGCCGACAAATTAAATACCTCTAAAAGGGGCGTAATAGAGACAAATAGGATGTGCTAATGTGCCAATCGCACGCCAAGCTTCGTAATCTGTGGAAGCATGGGAGCACTGCCGGATTGTAACTCTATTCAGACCAACTGGAGGTCTGTAGAAGTGTCCTATCGAGTCGGAACAACGGCACGTGTTCATGTATGAAGGCCTGCCTGATTGTCAATGGAATGGGCCACGCATATGAATATCAAGGAAGTATTTGATGAAATCGCGCATTGTCGGACTTTTTCGTCTGAGCTTATATTGTCTAGATCTACTTCGATTGGTTTCTCCGTGTAAAGCTTAGAATGATTATATTCCTAGCGGATTTTTTGTCACAAAAAAAACTATATAGTGTTTCGACATCGGGTTAATTTTTAGGAAATCTCTAGGATCTCCAAATTATATCCGCTAAAGTAACCTCCAAAATAATAATTAATACCGACTTTACATTCAGCTGACTTAAAAAAAGTCGTTCTCCTCCTAAGTCAGGCAAGCGTCACCCTCAGAAACGTGAAATTTAACAAAGCGCTCTAAAGGACCAGCTTTCAGGCATATTAAAAAAAAAGCAGAGCTTTTGTAATTAAGGATGAGTTAACTAATTTTACCCTTCTCACAACTATAAATAATGAGGCCAGTTAACTTGAAGAGCAGAACAGAACGCTTGCTGCCAAATCACACATATGAATCGTACCTGTACAGTGTCCATATGAAAACCCCAAAAGCATTTCGCTTTCTTAAAACGGTGAAGATGTATCTAAATTAAAGTTAAACCTTTGAAATTTTTCTTTTTGCAATTAAAGTTCCCAAATCTCGGTAAATTATGTGACATAATTTTGTCTTTTCTTTTTATTATATTATTTTTCATACACGTCCGCTGCACTCATCGTGCTTGTTCTCAAACAAAAAAATTCTGTATATATTTTATACGTTCGTATTTACTTATTAATTGGCATATGGACATATTCTAGGTAAAAGAAGCTAAACGTCATTTCGAATACTGCTACTGTTCCAAGTTACGTTTGTCCTTTCGAGGTGATACCTGCAAAATCACCTCAATCGGAGTCGTGTTTTGTAGCGAACGGCGCAATGGAAATGTGTTAGTTTATGGTACCAGAACTCATATGTGATATACAGCTACTAAAGGTGTTAGTAAAGCCTACTGATAGGTTCATCATACGCGTGAACCCGTTTTGCCAATGCCGCTTCATGTCATCCCCGTCCTCGAATCACACTAGCTAATTATCTATTTCTAATGACAGCTAATTAAACGTGGCCTTCTTCGTAATGAGCTGCATCACGTCCAAAATATCCGTTGTCTCAATACCATTTGCCTGAAAAGCGATTTCCCCCGACGAATCTTAGCTATACTTCACCTAAATGAGGTGACTGTATATATCGAAAAACAGAAATTGAATCGATGACGTTCACGTTGTGAGAGGACGGCTCGCATTGGCAAGGATATAGACGCGGTCAATGTTGCGGTAGCATACGACAAAACGTATCCTTTTATGTTAGACACGTCAAGTATGAAGAGCGCATCGCGTAAAAGAGCGTTGTTTCGAAGTTCAATGATGTCGAAGACATAGGTAAATTGTATATCAACAGTTTTTTGGAAAGCATGGTTTTTTCAAAGTAAAGTTAAAGGCCTGTTTGCAGTGTTTCTAGTGAGGATTATTGCAGCGCTTACATGGCTGTTCCTGAGGTTCTCTGGTCATCATCGGCACATCTGTATATGGCAGAGCTGCTGAATTGTGAGGTGTTTGTATCGGGTATCTGAACAAGTTGCAGTTAGTACAAAGCAATGAAGTCGAAAAATGTCTTATCAGTAAATCCGAATAACTATAACAAATAATAATAATAATAATAAGAATATCCGAAGAACTAAAAGGACTTCTATTTATTTCAAGTAGCATACCTGGGACTATTTTTGTTAGTTATAGAATAGCTAATTATATCTAGTTTTAATTCGTTAACATAAGCCGTCTATTGTGGTATTCTTAATACTACGTAAAGCTTTAACGTCCTTGAAATTTACTAACATATCAACGTTCACAGGCAATGGTTTGCCAGCTAAGCTACCCTTCCATCACAGAAGCATGGTAAATATGATTTCCCTTACGTACCTTCTTTCTCGCAAATCGATGCTGGTAAGTATAACACATGGAGGTCATTTAAGCAGAACATGTGGTCAGTGTATCCAACCCGTTCCCAGTGCCATCATTGATGTGTGCGGCCGTTACGTGCAAGAAGATCGATAAGCGTCAAATAGTAGTCTCCAGCCATTAACTCCAACATGAAGTATGCCTCTAATATAAATGAATTATGTATTTATACAGCAATCGCAGGTATCGAATCTTATATTGGTAACATTATTTGATGCCAACAACCTGTTCTACAACTATTTTTTGTAGCACAGTATCTATTGTATATGTCGCATTTCGCTTCTAATAAGAAAGACGCGGTCAACGAACCCTGCTATATTGTGCATATGGAGCGATTATATGAAGCTTGACGAGGGTTCTGCACACGCTGTCTCGGAAGCACTGCGTCCTAAGTTCCGTTATGTTCAGAATTTTAATAATAATGCAAAATAGGTTGCATATCAGTGGTTTTCAAAGGCTAACGACCACGAACCTTTCCACTGCGCGGTATACTTGAAAGAAATTGAAACTAATCTGGCTAATCATCTTTTCTGGATAATCAATACGTAAGTCCATAGCGTCGAACGTTGTTGTTCAATCGCTGTGGAATTAAAAAAAAAAAAAAAAAGCACGTTTTGAACAATAAAAACACACTGTTGTTTTTTTCCCATGAGGTTAATGTGTGAATCTCATTTACAGGCACCGGACCGTATTATGTTCCTTGCCATACACAATGAGACTGCACCAAGCAAGCTGCAAAGCCCACTAAGGAAAGCTGTAACAATGACCACAAGATATCATCTTGTCAATAGATTCATCACTGGTTTCCTCAAGGGATAGTTTAGCAAATATCGAACTGGCCTTCCCTGAAGTTTTTTGAAAGGCCCTCAATAACAGAGCTCTTCCATTTCCGGGCCTGAATTTCTTCGTACGCTGTCCTTTTCTATCCGAAGGGAAACGGAAGTAATTAAAATGTCATGAACTGGCCTTGTTCCTCTGATGTATAGAATTTCTAATCAGCTAAGCTCGAAGGAAGCTCTAAAAGGTCGGCTTCAACTGTAACCTGCTGAAGAGTCTCGAATAGCGGAGCCGCCAAATGAAAACTTTTAAAGTACGATGCCCCCTATATTTTGGATATTTAGCTTTCCGTATACGGTTGAAAACTTAACGACATATAGGGTGCTTAAACGCACAATTTTCTTTTTTGTTATTTTCAACAATAAAGGCTGCCCGTACGGGATGCATCGATTATTGGTAGGTTGGGCAATGAGCATGTCGATAGGTCATCCGGAACAGAGTTTTGACTTTGCGTAGCCTTTGGCATAGGTATATTTTCTGTTATAAACATAGCTTCCTTCAATAGATTCGTGCTTTTCCGAAGAACATATATATTTACACTGTGTGTATAGGAGGTGGTTCGTGTATTTTTTGTGAATTGCTTCCAAAACTGTACCCGAAGATAAACAGATGTTATAACAATTCGTTTTGCTGAAGATGTCATTTTTTAAAAATCTATAAAAGTATATAACCACTATTCACCCGTATTATATCTTCGATTCGGGATATAAACCAATCATTAGTCATTTTCAAAATACGCCTTTTTTAATTTGCAAGTAACTATTCATATTAACCGTGCATCAAACGATAATGGTATTTTACGTGAAAGAAGTTCCAACAGAATTCTATTTTGGACCTTTAACAGGCTAAAATTCCTAACGTTGCAAGGACTAAAAACGGCCAAAAAGTTCGAAAGGTGCAAAAAGCGCGAACGTCTCAAAAATATTGACCGATATCAATTCATATTATCCGTTAAGTGTATTAACAATGGAGTTTCTGGGCTTTTAAATTTAAGCCCTTATGACGATCTTCCTGTTTCTATTTTTTAAAAGCTGTATGAAAGCTAGTAATAATGCAGATGCAGCGTCGATTTTCAGCAAACGAGAAAATTTTCCCGCTTCATTTTTCAAAAATTTGTCTAGCGTGAATAAAATTATGTCACAGTAACCTTTCGTTTAAAACGGCGCGATGTTTTCGCTGTGATGGATCTGTCGCTGTAATCTAGAAAGAACTATGATGACTGCCCGCTGTGACGAACAGTTCATCAAGGTTTATTCAAATGTGAAGGTTTTATCTGATATATATACACATATATCGGAATTAGAACATTGGGGGAGATTAACAAGTTCGAAAACAACAGTTGCTGTTGCGTAAAGCCGAATGCATGAGCCTCGATTACTCTTTTCCCAGTTCCCTTAATCAACAGCGAGACAATGAAGCGGCATTCGTTGAGAACGACCGTATAACTAATGAGGGACTTACACGGAGCTATTTTTACATTTATTTTTAAGAAAATATCGAATAAATACACCTTTATCGTTGGCCTATATGGCTCACAAGATATTGGTTTGTCGACTAGACATGAAGCCTTATGGACCACTAATATTTTAAGAATTTGAAAGAATTTAGGAATAACAAAGGCACTAGAAAAATGTTTGTTCTTTGAGAGAGACCGTAATTCGGCTACCGTAGCTTTTCATAAATCGTTACTAGACAATGAAAAACCGAATTTTCAATGGCACAATTGCTTTACACACTCAGAGGTTCTAGTTTGCTTTACCTAGAAATTAAAGTTATTTTTAACAAAATACGCATCATTTTTATAAACCAACTTGGCAATGAAAGCTGTGTAGATGTCATGGTATCTAATACGTGTTTTTTCTTTGATTTACTGCTATTTTTGCCATATAGAACAAGCCTGCAGTTAAGTTAGCTTAAATTTTAGCTGACAATGTTATTACGACAAAGATTGAGAAACTAAATGTTTTTACCATCAGGAATTATGTTAAATAGCCGGCTTTCGTCACGAGCGAAGTGCGTCTACACCTGGATTAGAACTTAAAGCACCATGTACGGATAATTTTAAGACGCAAGCACTTTACCACTACGCTATTGCGGGAGCATGGGATTGATAAATACTAGAAATTATCATTACGGAGAAAAATAGGGTTATTAAAAAGAGGCGTTTGTCTGCTTACCGTATGTCCATTGAGGAAACCCTAAATAAATCCAGCAAAGGACCTGGCTATCGTATCTTTCTGGTAGCGGGTTGTTGATCCTAGTAATCCTAATAAATTAACGGGTAACATATTTGCCTGTTAATTTTAGGGAGGCGTGGTGGTCTAGGTTTCGAACGTTTCGCTTCATGCTGGGACCCAGCCGTCCCATAGAATGCCTAACAGAAAGGCCGGACATTAAATTCGAAATAATTAGGTTTTTGATCCTGCACCGAAAACGAACTGACATTAAGGTCCTACTGACACCCTGTCCGTACAAACACATGGCCTGAAAAAAAGAAACATAACATCGGTAATCTACAATTCCGGCATTACGAATGAGGCATGGTTAATTATGATCTGTGACCTGGGATATGATTACCGTTTTACTGGTACTTTTTAACCTCAGTTATGCGGTCAACCGAATTTAGCTGATCTAAACGGCATTGCCTTTTAGAAGCATACTCAAAAAGATTGATAATTCAATCTGCAGCAAATTGTTGATTTTTGTGCTTTTTAAAAGTGTGAAAAATTTCATTTGATTCTAAACTAAGAACAATCTTTTCGTATTAGGTTATTTTCATTATTATATTAAAATAATCCGTTCGGTATCTGTATACCTCCAACAACTCCTCTAGTCTATCTTTCAACATATTTTTTATATGTATTTATGCCGGCTCTGCAGCTTGATTTGCCCAACTATTTGAGTTCGTGCTTTGGCCCGAGGGTTTTCTTGCGGCTTCAGATCCTGTATTTCTCGCTCTTGATCAGCGATATATGGTATTAAGATTTTCGTAGCTTGAACACAGCCAACTTAGTACAATGGTTTAAACGATATTAAACTTGTATTCCACTGTTTGAATAAGAACAATGAGGTACAATTCAATTACTGTACCCCATTATTTGCAATGGCAATGTCTGCATATCTCTATTTCCATTGTCATTTAAAGGTAGGTTTCGATTGGCAACCACAACTCGGACGCAAATCCGCGATCACTGATTTCGGCCAGAAACGAATTTATAACTGATCTTGGGTTGTGGCAATGACACACTCCCGTGGCCGCAACCGCTCATAAAACCTATTCGAGCCTGAAAATAACGAGCTGTTTCCGGTAACTTCTTTTATCGCTCTATCGATGATGGAGAGCCATAAAAGTGAATGTCACAATGTGCCAATACTACACGAAAAATACGTCCAGATGTCAGCCGGGAAAGCATAAAATACTGCGCCTTTGGTTCTCTAGCGAACTGGCATCAAGCAATAAGATAGCTAAGCATGCAGCCGTCCTCAACTTCCCATTGAAACGAACAGAATCCAAATCGGACAAGTGCTCTAGAGACGATTCAAAGCCTGTACCGCTATGATGGATAATGAATACAGTTGCAGACATATACGCGTGCTTTTTCGTCAGAGATCTTCAAAGCGGCTATAGCGTGAAGAGCCAGCAGGTGAGCTCACGTTATACGGTAGACTCGACAATTTACTGTGTAAGAAACACGATATTAATGTTTGCAATTACTCAGGGAACACAGGCTCAACAGGGGATGCTTTGACCATACGTTCAACGCATGCTTTTAAGACATATGGGTATTGGCTAGGTTACGATATGACGTACAAAGAATAATAATATAGTACTAGATAATGAAGACGCTTACATAGAACTCTCTGGATAATAGACTGTTTATAATATCAATAGTGTTATGAAGTTTATCACAAAGAGAAAAACTGTCATCGGCATTATTAGTTACTAGTGCGGTATTAGCTTACGCTTTGTGCGTATCTCTTACTCATGCACAACATAATTTATGTATGTGACTACGAATTCGCCTTTCTTCAAATATTTATTAATGTTATATTTCTTCCTATAATTATAATAAGTGAGACTTGAAACGGTCGATTTACTTGGTTTATGAACGCGATCCTACAACAAACTTCAAAGGAGTCACGGGGACGGCAGAAGCTATTACGAGGCAGGAAATGAGGTGACTCGACCCAGATAAAGTTGTAGAATCGAAACGACTCTGTCAAAATTGTCCCCAGTCAATAAATGGCGAATTTAGCCCTCCACAAAATGTGCTTTTGAGTTTGCCATTTCCTCTCTACAAGCAATGTAATAGCCAACACAAAACGACTGTGTTAACCATCGGCACCACTACTGCAATTAAATCTTGCAAGGGGTTTTTCTTTTTTGTGAGCATCGTCAAGTTGACCGCAGTGACTTCACTCTACATGAGTCTACTAGCACATTATTTTGTTAAGCGAACTGGTGAGCAGACATTCCGCTGCTAAATAAGGTTCCGTTTCTACATACATTCTAGATACAGCGACCCAAAGCTATTATCCAACAATCGCTGACCTAAGGAGAAAATACTATGGAACACTTGTCAAGACAATGGTTTTAATAGGGTGACGTGATTATGGCAGACCAATAGGTTTAGGATAGATTTTTTCCTTGTCCTTGTAAACCGCAGCCGACATATAGCTGTTACTTCTGTTTGTTAAATTCCCTAAAGTCTGTTACTACGAGAGTCATCCAGAAGGGTCTCGTGGCGCAACTGGACTAACTGATATCCACCCAACTGAAACCCGTGAAGCGTAAGCTTCTAAGTTCTAATGCTGTGTATTTTTCATCGGGGGTTGGCTCTCTCGTTTGTGACTGCTGCTAGGTATCCGAGTTCTGCACCGGACCTAAGAAATCGCGTGATAATAATATGTCATGGCAACCAACACGGATTTTTGAGTCAACGATGACTGCACCTTCGTGTTCATGTTTTACTTACTTCAGGAGGTGCTAGAGCCTGAGTTAGATAGTCAGAATGGGCGTTTACACAGACGGAAAATTTGTTGGGTATACTCATTGATTATTTTGAAGTTAACCGAAATAATGTGAAATATCGGTTAATTTAGGGCAATAAAATTATTTTAGCCAGATGCTAAATAACGGAGTAATTATTAAAGAAAAACGCAAAAATCATATTAGGAGTTTATTAAGAACGTTAAGGCCAATTCATAGTTTTGGCTGGATAGGTACAATCATCCATACTTCAGCTACCATTATGCGGTACGTAAGTTTGAAAACGCAATTTGCGGTTACATGATAGCATGGTTTATCAAACAAACCAATCTTTGCTCCTGACGACCAGATACATGGAAAGCTGCTACAAAAAGTCTGTGTGATTTCGAAAAGATGATTGTTTGCAATGACAGTCAGAAATCTCTTCACACACCTTGAATTTGTTCTGGTTTTTATGAAACGCTCTACAATGACAGGATTAAGATAGATATCTACCAAGCATATCTCATCAAAGTTAGGGTAAATGTGTTGAGGTGAAAAAAGACCTTTTTTTTTGTGCAATAGGATGTATTTGTAGATACGAAAAATCGACTTGTTTATTGTTATTATTAAATAAAATGTTTTGAATGAGAATAATATATTGCATAGATGTGTCGTTTGCTTCTATGGTCACAAAAATTAAAAAAAATTATTATGTAAACATAAAATCCAATCGAATTTCTACTAAAATTTGCCTGAATTATAGACAATTTTCTTTCTAGTTTAGTTTCTTCTTCAACCTCTAAGAAATCGTTAGAAAACATGAGGATTTTTAAAATCAGAGGGAATATCATCCAGTGGAAATATTACCTGGACCAAGCAAAACCTGGTAAATTCAAAGTTTCTGTTCTGCACTTTGTGCTTTAAATTTGGCGAACCTGTTAAGGGTTATTTACGACTAAAATTCATAGTGGTAAATGGCGACATAAGGAACATTCGCCAGCTGTGCGCCTTTGCTTTGACTAGAGGGTGGAAATTTTCCCTTAGTACGTTAACGCTGACTAAAAACAATAATTACGTTCCCGTAAGAACGTCTCAGTACAAATGACCTTTTTTAACCGTATATACTCATACGTTCCAAATGGCTTTTTTCGCTAAACCTCTTTTGCTCTAATTATCGTAGTTTAACATTTGGAATATGATCAAAAGATACGCGTAGAAAATCAACATGCTTAGAGGATACAGTGAAAATATTGTGCAAGACACAAGATGTTTTTAAGTTTAAAAGAGCGTCTCTTTAGGGGCACTACGCCGCACTCACGGAGCAGTGACACTTTCCTAAAGACTCATTCATCTACGCTAGTTGTGGTAACAAATGGCCAGAAACCTCGCCTGCCACCATAGAGTCGTTAACGTAAATTTTAACAATATTTCTGTCTATAGTGGTACTCCCTCAGACAGGGATTGCAGCGAGTGAATTAAGGGGTGACCACATATTCTCTCCCGTAGTCACTGACGCCGCTGTCACTGATGTTGATTTTAGTCTCCTCGATCAAGGTTGCTAGTAATGAAATGTGTTTTCACTGATGCCGTCCAGTTGAACAAAATAAAATGTTCGCTCGACAACTTTCTTATTACGTTCAGCGGTATTTCTATGCATATTGACGATGGCCTATATCAGATTTTGGACGCCACGAAGTTTTGCCCCAAAAGGTGTATTCACTGTCAGAAAGCGACTGCAGATACGTTGCTACAGTTGGTTTACCGAAACCCTTCGCCGCCTACGTTAAAACTAGAACTCGTTTTCAACTGATTTCGTTCAAAAATAGGCGATTTTGTTATCCCGTCGCGTTAACACATTGCAGACGGCTCAGATAGGTACAACTTCGATATCATGGCCTGTTTATATGATGAACCCCATGAAGAACAAATCTATTGGCTTGGATACGACTCAAAGGCCAGCACGACTAAGCACATGGAACGATCAAAGTGTTTCTCCTTTCTGAATAGAAAGCAAAATGGAGCAAAAAATGGCCACCGTCTTTCTAGGGCTTCGTTCAATTTCGCTCCTTACGCTATGTTCATTCGATCGCATTTTTCGACATGCGATGCCTACTTGTGCTCTATCGAGATGTGAAACCCTGTCGGACAAGCAGACTTGGACACGCAGGACCTTGTTTGCTGAACTTCCCGCCAAGGCGCGAACTGTCGGGGGTGAGACTGATATCTCTGTAATTTCATTTTGCTCGTTCTTGTTTCCTCGCTCCGCCACATTTAGTCCGGAAGGTGGCAATCTTGTATATGTACATCATACATTGGAGTTAAATTTTATTGAAAAAGCCTCGGATCTATTAGTACTGTGCTATATACTGGTGCGCAAGAACTTAGCTTCGTCCAAAAGAGCTCTTGGATAGGTGTCTTTTGGTACATATAGATGGTAAAAATATCTTGTGAGGAGGACATTTTAGGTTGAGAAACTCTGCAGTTACAAAATGCATTATCAGTGTAAAGTAGCTAAGAGACATATTGCTGAATTGCGTGGCATCGTCCGTTCTAAACGGTTCGAATATCCGGGCTAAATTTCTTCACTCATACAGAATAGATATGCCATTATAGCATTAGCAAATGTTACATTTTGAGACCTTGCATTGACATACTTCAAATCCTTGATGACAAACTATCAGACCACAGTCTGTTCCGTATTTCCTCAAGTGAAACGCCGTTCAGGCAAGCCTTAGCCTAATTCCTCTGAGACACCAGAGCCATGTACTAAATACTTCGTACATCTTTTTTGTGGTTGAACACCGGTATATGCGCACGTATATCACATGTATCAGATGAACGTTTTGTTTATCAAGCTCGTCTAAGAAGCTGGGACGTTTTGGTATTTGATTTATTAATCCAAGCTATAAACCTTTGCATAGCGCGATTTTGAGGTCACCCTTAGTTATCCTCCTGCTAAGGAATAACTGTTCTGGTAATGTCTAAATAACTACCAACGTTCCTACGTTTTGTACAGGTGTTTACCGGAGAATCAAAGAGAAGGTATTGGCGGTTACTGTGAGAACGTTCTTAGTATGCCTTTCATCCACCCAATCGTATCTGTCGTACCTCCAAGACAGATCGAGATCACTTAGGCTAAACAGGTTAGCCGAGCTTCACGGGGCTCTACTGAGGTCGCCAATTGTGATAATCCTTCTTGTCATTGGCAATATGACAGTAGTTTGTGTGGACGGCGTGTATAAATAGACACGTGCAGTGAAATCGTCTGATGACGGTTCAGCTGTAGCATACTTACGTTGGTTCTATCAATAAAACAACATAAATATATGGCCATTATTTTAGGCGATCAGCAAACATGAACCCGAACGACTTGTGCTCATCTGACTCAAAATATTCTTCTTCTAAAATCAGATTAATTTATCACATTGATTTTACTGTCAGTAAACGTGTCCTTCGTTCTACATGTTTCGACTGAAAGCTGGGTGCGTCGGATTTCCACTGCAGCCGGAATCACACGTTATTATACACTTACCCGGAGCTGGGTTAGGACCGCCGGTACATTTCAAGCTGATAATCGACTCATTATCGGAACCATTCCTCTGCACATCTTGATGTCACTTATCGAAGCGCCCTGAGCAACATCAACGTTCGTAGCTGCAGAAGTAACAAACGAAGATCGAAATGATCCAAGGTAGCTAAAGCATTATACCGTGCGAAAATTCAACATAGGAAATCGAATAAAATGATTCCCTCTGGCTTCGCTTTATATAGGTAATCTGCTTTCGCAAGGCCAAATGTGACTGCTTTACTGTAATTGAACACTGTAGTTTAACTACTTACTTGGGCCAGTTCATGCTCATCAATTATGAACGCGAGAAAAACAGCTCTTATCTATTGGTTCTCATTTATTTTCACCAAATACCACATGTGCGTTATACCAAGTATTAGAAAACGCATAGGAACAATGTTGGTACACCCAAAAATTCGACACTGCGTCATTTGAAAGAGCCAACGTGGCTAATATATTCAAAGGACCGGTAGCAGCAAAAAAACACTGCCAGCTTATTCGCTTATAAGACGAACCCTAACTACACGATTACACTGAATAATCCACGAACTCCTTGGTGCAAATACCGATAGCAATACACGATGCCAAGTCAAAAACAACATTCTCCGACTCCATTTTTGGCCGGTATATCTTTGCAGGACAATGAGACCTCTAAGGTCTAAACGTCTGCGACTTCTCAAATACTCCTGTCCAAGTATATGCATTTATGGTAACGAAATCAAATCTATTAGCATAATGGATAGACCTAGCGGATAGATCCGGCGTGAACCTGTTGTTTGTTTTTTGCAACATAGTTTTAGGTTAATGTAGACTCGTATCGTAAAATGCAGTATATATTTTCGCGGGGCAAAAGTCACCGGACAGTTCGAGTTTTTTTGCTACAATCTAATCTTTTATTAGTTTAACGCATGTTGAGCGGGGGCTTCCAAATATCGAATTTGCTTAAAGCTCTACCTACTGGCTTGGATCGCGCGATCCTGATCCTGGTCATGTCGAATGTCGGTCACGCAGCTTACCTTTCTACAGTTCGAAAAATACACGTGTGAAATTCACTTTTGCAAGTCGCGCTCTTCCTTTATAATGCTATCAAGCAGACTTCATGATCGAGAAGCGAGCGCGATACGTTATTCGCAGCGACACCTATTAGTAATCAGGTTTACGTAGACCCAAAACGTAACGCGTAGCGAACCCCACGCAGAGAAAGATTCTCTTGACTCATTTACCATAGCACCCTATGGGAAATAATGAGTCAAGCGAATTCGACCACAATTTAAGCACAAGGAGCACGGTAAAGCGGAAACTACGCACGAGTTGAATTGATACGACGTCCCAGCTATAATTTGTCGCTTTGTTCTTGTGATTTACCTGCGTGCCATATGCAGGGTACGATGTGGAGCCTGCAGAGAACGGGCGACAAGCTTGTTCCGCAGAATCGGCTGAGAAAACTACGTTCCAGGTTGCACTGGGCTGGTATCTAGAAAACAAGGGTCAAAATAAGCAGCGAAGCTACTATTTTGGGTATTGTGTCATCTTTGCACCGACTTATAGCTCATGGTGTCACTGTTGTTGCAGTCGCTACCCTTCTTGTTTTCGGGCATCTTGACAGAGCGCTAACGTTATCTGCTCGGTTTATGTATCTGTACACGAAACTATATACTAAAAATTAGAAAAGCCTTATCACAGATTAAGATAATAGCCTAGAGATATTGTCTGGGTAATGTACATAAATGTATTAGTTTCAGGATCATATACTGTAAAGGACTGATTTAAATAAACACGTTAACTGTAGTTGACTTGATAATTTTATTATTATTGTCTCCTACTGGGCTACTCGTATTTTATATAAGTAGTCAGGATTCGAGAGTTCCGAGAAAGTTTGTGTACGCTATATTATTATGCCAATTCGGTGACATCTGGATACATAGGAAAGCCGAAATTGAATTACTGATCGTTTGTCTGTTTAGTTATGCCGACGCATCGATGTATTTTGCACGACTAACAATGGAGTTAAACTGTGGAGTCTGATCGGCGTGAGGTCGTTTTTCACTGAAAGGACCTCTGAAAACGTTTGCGGTGAGCACAGCTCCCAGCTTTTTCCAGTGGGCCTGAATAGCATAGTAACGATGCTGGAGAAGATTCAGGGAACCGTTAGCAGAATTTCGTTACTCTCGACTGGATGGACGTCGATTAGTTCGTCATCAATGGACTTCTAGTTGCCTGGAGAGCAGTAAACACTATTGGCTTTTTCATTTATCCTAAGTCGTTTTTGATTTGATTTTCGAATACGTAAATCGCAATAGCCTTTATTTGCTATACCGTAGTAAAACTAAAAAGCGGAGACCTAGATTTAATGCTCCTTCACAGGACTCTACGCGCATTTTCCACCATAGCCGTAGGAAACGGTGTGAAAGGCGAGCTACTCATCGCAAAAAAACAGTATTCGTGACGCAAATACTCGCATGCGACCGGCATATTATCATTAAAAATTTGACGCTCTTTCGCCTCGGCTTGTTCCTTTCTGTAAAACCTTGAATGGGCCACTCATGGAACAGACAAACAAACACTTTGTCTCCTTTGTGAAAGCTACCGTCGCTTTGGCCGTTTTGTTAAAAAGTACGACTTCAGCGTTCACTTCTCCTAGCAACGTTTATAGTTATGTTTTAGAGAAACTAAACATTAGAGAAAAAGCTCGTTTAGTTTTACAGGGTTCATGTAAGCACATCATAATAACTCATTTATAATAGTGCTTTATTTATTACTAATAATAGCTAAAATGCATACATCGTATATTCATAAACATTATGAAATAAATGATGTACATGTTCGTTTTTGACCGGCTAGGTAATTCTCACTTGCGAGTGTCAACCTATAGAATTACATTGTAAAAGCCGGGATAGCACCTATTTTCATAAAACTTCAAATACTTTATAGGGTTGTGACCGTTTTGTGTTTTGACTATAAAGTGATGGAACTTGTGAACACCGAAGTCTAATATGATATGATATGATTGGTGGCTATTTCGGTTCACCAGTCCCTATACGCCCTTGGTCCATAGCTGAAGTTGACAAAAATGAGAAATGTAGTGCCGCTATTTTTGGCCTTTGTGTGTACGTAAACATCCTACGTGCTTCAGTTTCCTGGGGACTGATTTATAATAATTATTATTATTTACTACTATTATTGATACCTGCTTTATGTACGTGCACTAGACCCGATATCGTCTTCAAAAGTCAGTAAGTACTATATTCCAAAACCTAACAGTCAGTACAATGCTTGAAATTAACCTGTCCGATAGCAAAAGTTATCGCAAAACCAGAAAGAGTCTAAGAGGAAAGTAGGGAAAAGAATAACTTTTGACAGGTCGGGGAAGCGAAAGCCAGAGATGTCTCTTCCTCAGCTCTCTCGGCCTTAGACGGCCAAGCACAGACGCTCCGTCATCGCGTTGCTGTTTGCAAACACTTACAGTCGTGATCATCCCCAGAAAGGGTCCTAGAAGCCAATGATCTAACGTAGCTCACACCGCCCATTGTAGTTTTTGCAGCGGAGCAGTTTTTCGCAGTAGCTGTTGGGGTAACTACTATTCGTTGATGCGTTTTTCTACTTGGCCTTCGTTACTCATGAGGCCAGCACTGTCTTTCTCTTTCTTTGTGCTCTCTTTACACACCGTACGTGATGTCTCTGGCGCAGGTGACCCCACAGCGGATTAGCTCATTCGTGTAGCCACGATCAGGTCAATGATAAATATCAGGGACGGATCTATATCCAATGAGATGCTTTAATGGAATTAATATGAACGGCCATGATGCATAGACGTAGCACCAAGTGAGTACTGCACACCGCCTGATCAGTTCCGTGTGAGAAGAATAGGATGATGGTGGCGCTAGTGGCTGGCGTCGTCCGAATCAGTAGGAACAGCAACTGCGGATGTGGGGAAATAACTACGAATGTCCCTTGTACGCGAACCTTACACAAAGAGAAGGTGGGTTATCTAAGGAAGTGACAGGCTACACATTGGATAAGAATGGTAGAAAGCAACGTTGGACCAGCGATTCAAGGCCGTTTGTTTGCGGAAGACTGAGCTTTGCCGTATTGTCGTGTTTGCAGTATTTGGCATGCTGCCGTAAAATAGCTTAATGAGTAGTTCTAATGTGGATCGCTGTGTGACTGGAGCTCTTCACTAAAATTCACATAGGACATATAGGTCTGTGCCATGGGTGATTCGTGGGCAGGGTAGATAAGGCCATGTTATTGACGATTTCTGAAGCGTCATGCTGTAAAACACTGCCTTCTTTTGAAAAGCGGGACAGCCGGACATCCGAAATCGACGAATACGAACGCCGACCTTATCACCCTGTTCAAATAGTATAGTAGTATGCCATTTAGATGGATTATTGCGGTGACGCCTAAGAGATCACGTACTAGCGACGTACGTATAGCCACAAAGGTATAGACGTCAAAAAATTGTACTGTAAAAAATATTTGATCATATAGAATAGTATGGAGCCGTCGCAATAGCTAGTCTTTGATCAGTGACGTACGGTAGATATTTAATCAACTTCAATATAATATTAATTTTATTAAAATTGTATTGAAAGTGTCTTCAAAGACTAATCTGACCTATTTTCATTTAAATATAACATTACATTTGTTTGTATCTAGGTGTTTCTATACAGGTTATACGGGCGATGTTATATGAATGGAATCAAATTAAAATGGTATCTCCTTAGTGATAAGGTAAAGGTACTATTTAAATAGAACTGATTCATTTAAGGAGTGCCTAAAATATCATCATCCTTACACTAGTGCCCCTGTATAAGTGCACAAAAGCCAAGACCCAAAAAAAAGCCCAAGATTCCAACAGTGCGACGGGTAGCGAGTTGATATTAATCATCGGAAAGGCTCTGCTGACGTTTGAGACGCCATATAAATAAAGAAAACGATGATAAAATATCTGTATATTGAGTGGCGGAAAAGTTTATTGCTTAAACATTGAAGCAAATATTTTTTTATGTTAATTAATTATTAGTTATTAATGAACTAAATATGCGTATTTTTCCCGTAACCCCATCATTTCATCGCTGTAAAACTTCTGCAGTTCGTGGGTGAAAAATTTCGACAAGTGGCCTTGGTATTCCTCCATTAAAGCTAATGAACCCTAGTAAGAGGGTTCTGCAAAGACCGAAACAGATAAGATGGCGGCCTGATGGTTCAAGGTCCAGCTTACCGTACTGATAGATGCATTAAAATTTCCCATTGACGTTTTTCAATTTCTGTCGGGTAGCTGAAAATATATGTGATCAGGTGGCATCGTAATGAAAAATGACGTCTCCTCTAGGCACTAGTTGTGGTCGATTTTTTATGATCCTGTTAGTTATTGACAATAGTGGTCCAAATCTGTTGTTTCATCAGACGGGAGCAATTCAAAACGCCTCACCTCTTTCCAGCCCTGCCAAACTCATAGCATCACTTTTTTTTGGCCTCAGTCGGGCTTTTACCCAAGATTGTTTTTCTTCATTATTGTTCTATGTAATCCACTTTTTATCATCCATTTTAGAAATGCAAATAAGATAAAGTTAATGGTTTTGCATCAATTCGTACATGACCAGCTTTGTTCTCCTTGGCAGGGTATGTTTGGTTCCTTGCTATGGGCGTGTCAGTCCTGCTTAACTCTCGCAATATATTTATTAACTTATTCCGTAATTAATCAGCCAATACGAGAACCATCACTCATATCGAAATTTCGAACACGAGGACGGCACAATTACCTTTGAACCGTTTCCTCCGACAATGCACCTTGTCCATAAATAGCGCAATTTTTTTTATAGGCCTGTGCTTTTATCGTAATGAAATTGTAAAGTATTGGCGATCATTCTAAGTAATTTCACTTATCACCAAGACGCTACATGTTGAGTCTGAATAAATATCTTAATAATAATAAAACACCCCAAAGATCGCTGCCGAATTTTGGTTTGCAAAATGCCGACCCAACACGACCCATACTCCCTGAGAAATGTCGCCTTGAAGCCTTCTAAAAGGAGAAACGATAACGATTTTTTTCATAACCCAATACACTTTTAAATCGGCCTCTGAAATATACAGCTCTGAGTAACAATTATATGCTGGATTTGTGTCAACGTAAAGATAATAATTACCATCAAACGTTATTGCTTGCTTACAATGAGTGTTACAGCGGTAACCACATAAATTTCAGAAAAGTTGCAAGAGCAAGCAAAGGAAGCGAGCTAAAAACAACTGGCTCCTGAGGATGGGATTTACTTAATGTGTTTCGAATTTAGATTGTGTGAACATGTGCCCTTAGTGATTTAAAACTGAATTTCATTTTAGTGCCACAGGCCCCCTTCCAGCTGCGTAACTGTTACTGAATTACTTGACTCTATCAATCTCCTAACGTAGAGTAAGCAAACCTTATAGGAACATTGAACTTCTCAATTCACCTAAGCGCCTTGCAGAAGGACTGAAAAATCGCCACTAAACACATACTACACGACAGTCCGCTGTTTTCCATTCCCAACACCAGCTATGTCCATCGAGGCAATATCTCACGATAAGAGTATCATAAAAAAATAGATATAAAAGTTACAACCCATTCTGAAGCTTCGACCATTTACTGTAAACAAGTAAAGATTGTTTTCGCTGCTGTAGCCCATTAACTGCGACTGCGTACGCTGTGAATCCTAATTAAGCTCATAGGAATACACTATGCGTTTCGACACGTTTCAGGAATTGCTTTGGCCATGCACCGCAAGAAGCGTGATCAAATGAACATCGCAACGCCGTTCGCTACGGAATATCGTTTCAGCTTATCACCAGGCCGTTTTACAACCGTACGATTGCAAAAACTCGTTAGTTGTCGACATTAACGAACTACAAAGTTTTAATCGCTGGCGGTTAACAGGAGAAGACGGGCTCCCAAAGGCGCACCAGTAGACTAAATAAAGGACCTTTCCTTTCCGTCCCCCGTACTGTGAGGTCCTTTCCGATTCAGCCGGGCAGAGTTGGGCCCTTGTACCAATCAAGTGCAATAGGGAAGCAAACGTGACCCAGAGATTAACGAGTTTGCGAACGAACTTGTAAGAGCCTTTCAAAGAACGAAATGTAACAGAATATGTGGCGCCCGATGTTAGCCAATACAGGAGCGGACTACACCATAATAGTAAAACAAAAAATGTCCGCTTTAGCTCCCAGACGCTGACTGCAGATGGGTCAAATGAGTAAACCTCATTAAAACTTTGAATCATACCTTCGCAAATTAAAGGCAAGGCTCCTTTGGATCCCGATCGGGCACTTTTAATGGTAGTGAATCAAAAGCTAATTATACTGTATTTTTATCTGCTGGCGTACCTAGTTACTTTGGAGGAGGAAGTAAGGACGCTTCCAGGGTTCTTCGTCTATGGCCAGTCACGGTTATTTAAATAAACACTTATTCTTAATTGTTATTTGGGCAATGTTACAGAAATGGTTTCTTTATTAGACCAATGTTACAGTGATTAGGATAGAGGTTGGATAGCTGTCCGGGACAGTAGAGGCTATCTTGTCCTTCCTGTAGTTTAAGCCAACTTTTTGCAACTAGTGTACAGAGTTTTACATGTACCGGGTGCACAGATGCGAGCACAATTACCGGAGAAGTATGACCACGGTGTTTAGCTCTACAAGACCTGTGGCATGAGCCGCTCATGGACGTTCATCGAAATAGTTTTGTCTTAGCTTTTTCCACTTGTGTATCGGTTACACAATACAATAGTAAATCAAGACCAGTTTGTCCCTGTTGTATAGTGCTCAAGTCCGCTATCTGAGCCTGATTTAAAATAGCATGCCTGCGGGACGAAGTCAACGGTAGCGGCGCGCACTTGAATCTTCGATTCTGGCATAATTCGGCACATGAAAATGAATAAATTTGTTAAGCAAATTATTTTTATTATTAGTTCGAGGCCAACATATGTGACTGCTTTAGCTGTTAAGGCTTTCACTTCCGTCTTAAACAAATGAAAATCCAAAACTTGTCTTTTTTTCGGCCTTTCTTTAAATAGTCTACGTCTGACAACGAGCCTGCAGCTTAAATGGTGGAAGTGCTGAATTATTATGATTGTTTCGCGTTCAGACAGGAGAACTTTGAGTCTTGTTGGGAATATCTACGAATGCGGGAATACCCTATAAACAGGTATATGAGCTACGGATTGAATATATCATGTAGTTAGTTTAAGTCTTGGATGCCTATGCGCTCCGAGGCATGCCCCGATATTACGTCAAGTATATTATGTGGAGACGGGCAAAAAAACGTACTGTTGAGACAAGATGCCGTAAAAGCAAGCATAGTACGTTAACGAATTTCTAAATAACACGATAAGACGCGAGGTTAGAATATCTAGCATTTGTTTAAATGAAGTTCCCACTGACACCGTAACGCCAATACGTAGTCCAAAAAATATTCCATCTGTCGCAACAATAATATAGCTTCCACTTTACTTCATAGCTTCACCGTTTTTTTTTTTTTTGTTTGTTACCAATCTTGTAAGAATGGAGAAAGTAATAACGATGGAATTAGAGCAACTGCCTCCTTTTATACTGATCAACTGGGTGCCTTCCGTTGACTTTGAAAACTTATAATGTAAAGTATGAATACTGAATTAATCGACAGCGTCTAGAACTTCAATAGTACATTGAAGTTAGTTAGACTCAAAACTAAGAATTATAGTATGAAAACGCCCACTGTATCTCAGCAGTAAGTTAACACTGGAACTGAAAGTTTTAAGTTGGCCCAGATCAAACTACCGGTTTAGGCAGACGACGCCCTAGGTTAAATTCTGGACGTATTTTTCGAGCACGAAGCTGAAATTAATTTCAGACCGTGTTAGCTTGTGCGAGCTACCGTTACGGTTATTTTGAGAACGATTTACCAATATACTTTCATGGTTTCCCGCAATTTGTTTGGTTCAGGCGAGTTACGGTTGTAATTCTCTATCAATGTCTTGATCATTATTATCGCGGGCTTACCTGTTGGCGTGAGACCAAATGGTTTTAATGAACCTTATAGGCACGTGCCTACCAAAGAGACAAGCAGATCTCTCATGAACGCCTTGCTTGCTTTAGTTCCGTTCTGAATCCTTTTAATTCCTAACCTATTTTCAACTTAGGAAAATACTTAAGCATACTTACAGGTAGCATTACTTAGCATTCACTTCGCTAAGGCTGAAAGTGTTTTCGTGGATAGAATTCACCCGCTCATCTCGTCAGTGTGTGGGATCACAGCGGAGTCTCTGGAGAGTGATTTCACAAATAGACCAGGAAACGATCTAGATAGGTAGGAACCAAGGTTTTTATGATTGCGACGTGTCTTGCATAGCAAAGTCCCACAAAAATAATAATAATCTCTCTTAAAGTTTTATTCCGGCTGTTTTTTAGCAGTTCAATACATTTTGTTTGATCTGTCATAAATAAAAACTTACTGGAGCTTGAGAAATGTTTGCAAAAACATAAAATATATTTATCAACAGCAGTAACTCGGACTGCGGTTGCCATATAATTGACGGTGTCTTAAGGCTAACTTGAAATCGTTCCGTTTAAAAACTAGGTGTTAAGGTCGCGGAACAAAGCAGTTCTGACATGCCTTAGTTGAATCTTCAGAACAAGTTGTGAGAGCAATTTCGTAATGGTCTAAACGAAAAAAAAAAGAAAATCTATTTCTATTCTCTATATGGCTCAACAGCGTGACCTATGCATTGATGGAAATGCATAAAGGACTGGTTAGAACGCGTTTTGACGATCAAACATACTAGCAAAGAAGTCCTTTTCGTTGATTGCATACCGAGTCATTGTAACCAACACTTTTTAGTGCTTTGTGATCAACATTATCGAGGGTTCTGCCAGCTTTTTCAACAAAGCTCTCAATTGATTTAGGTGAAACGTTTTGCTACTTCTGTGCACGCCAAAGACTTTTAGCGGGACCGTTCACTCGAAACACGACAGCTAGAGGAAAAAACATCGTCTAACCTAACCTTAGTTTGTCCTTTTCGTGTTTTCAATCAAAGGATCGGCAAGGGAAAGCTCTCCGTACTTCATTAAGGGTTGAGAACAATGATAAAAGATCAACGAAAATTAACTAAAGTGAGCTAAACAAGATGTCTCTTTATGACGTTGGACTAGCGAGACAAACCATCGTAAGGGGCGCGTTTAAAGGGTCATAAACCCCAAAAAGAAGGGTCTTTTGTCATGTGTGTCAGTGTTAAATTGGCCAACCTAGACAGGTTATATTATGCGCGATATTAGGTAAAGCGGTCCTTACATAAAATATTAACGAACTCAGTGTTACATAATTCTCAGCAGATTCATTTGATCGTACATAGACAATCTCCTTAGTATAGAACACGCTCGAAAGGCAGTCTGGCGCGTTTGTTAGAAGCAGCAACACAGCTAAGAATTAAAAACTGGCAGTGCATTAAACATTTTTTTTTAGTTTTCTTTTCATGTACGTTACACTGAGGATATGATCTTGTCAGGATTGCATTCAAAGTCTGTAAACTTAAGACAATTATTGCTTGGTTTGAAAATCTTCATTTAAGTTCGTCTTATTCGACTTATAGATCTTATTAATAGCGTTATAATAATAATACGAAAAGAACGACCACCCCGTTTGTCAGCAAATATTTTGTAACCCAAGTCTATATACGACAAATCTGCACCGCGGCTTTTTGTTTTCTTCAAGACACGATCCGAAGACACGATATTAATAATTTTTTGAATACTTCACTGAAAGTAGACTTGGATGTGATAGAGGGGCATCCACATCGTGGCACTTGTGCAAGCTACGTTTTAGAAATACAGTTTTTATGTGCCTGCTCCGGACCGCATGCTTTGGCTACTTAGTGTATTTAGTACGAAGTTGCAGACGGTAAATAGTGAAGTTCATCTTTAAAACTCAAAATCGGTACTTTCTAATAAATTATAGTCATTTAAGTGAATCTAAGGCGGCAGCGACATGGTCTTGGTAATAACAGTGCAATTCTTTGATTTCGTTTGATGATCACCATGAACATCCGGCCCCCGCTGATTCAAATTTAAGCGCCATTATCGCAGCCTAATATCAGTATTATGGCATATCGTTACCATGGCTTTTTATAGATCTGTTGGAGAAAAGGCCAGATATAACCAGCAAGACCCTTCTGAAGCAATGCCTAACATTTTAAGCGCCAACGTAAAGCAATGGGGAACAAGGACAAGAAGTCATTGAAAGACAAATATAAATGTCTTAGGCTTTTTAAGGATATTTTGGTAAGCATGGTTTTAAAGCCAGTGCCCCTATAATTGTCAAGAGTACTGTTTCCCATCTATAACATAACAGTCTGTGAAAAAGATAAATATTTAACTACTAGTTTTAAAAAATAAAGTTCGACCCGCATGCTTTAATTTGGTTCGGCGCATAAGGAAAGAAAATTGGCCACCTAGATAAATAGTAATCGAATTTTACCTAGGCTAATACCTAAAATGGCTTGAAAATTGCTGAAAGAAAAATATTAATGTTCTATCTAAATCAATTTTTGCAATATTATCTCGAAATTGCAAGCTAATACTACTTTATTGCTTCAACGAGTTCTGTAACCTTTCTCCTGCTCCATCCAGCCCGTTAGCTAAACGTTCATATAAGATCTACGCATTGACTGTCACCATCAATTTAGATACATAAAAATTAACAAATAAAGGTAAACTGTATGTTCGTTGCACAATTCTACAGTTCATAAAAATAGAGATAGAATTCCCGACACGATCCGCTATTTAATAGATCAGCAAAGGTATGGTATACGATAAGCGCTGAAACTCAAACAAATAGTTATACTTAATTTAGCTATAGATAGAAACAAATTAATTATGTAAATAATAGTTTTGTATCAATTGGTCCTCAAGCGACCCAGTTACGCCAAATGCTAGCTTATGTTAGTTTCGTATTCGGGTCTGCGAAGATACTCTTTAGGGAAAAATGTCTCCACAGGGAGGAATTTGCTTACAAATCTATTCACGCACCACGGGAACAAAACTCCCCGAGGAACAACAGATTAATTTAAGCCCATTAGAAAGGTAAGAAAACAAAAATGACGGCGGCCAACGCAACATCGAAACATCACGTCGTCATCGAAAAATGACAAAGAAAAAAGCTGCTCTCAGTATTCGTAGAGGAGACTTTCCTTATAGGTCCGCAAAAACCACAGAATCGGACGTTGTGAGGAACTTTAGATGAAGGCTTAAAGTGACTTGTTAAGTGCATTAAGTTGGCAAAAATAATCTGATAACAGTGATAAAGGTTTGATCACAAATTGATTATAATTCTATGCTGTTCGCCTAGAGAACCAAATAGCCATTCCAAGTTCGTTATTGGATTGGTTGAAGTGGGCAACATTTTCTAGATGAGAAGTTCATTTTCTGTCAGGGTTGTTGAAGGAAGGCGCAGTTCTAGCTTGAATATTCGTTTCATCCAGCGTTCACACTTTTTGATCCCAAAATAAATTTTAGGAAATTATCAAACATCTTGAAATTACTCTAACAGTCTCCGTACGCGGTAATTACAGAATGTCTAGGCTCAAACGTTTCAAGTTAGATAATCTCTCTCTGTAAGCTTTAAGTCAAGATCCTTCGGTTTAGGGAACGTTAGAACGATGTCTTGGCGTCTCAATGTTTGTTTTATGCCACCATTAGGGACACACGTTTCCCTATTCCGCTGCAGTCGGATTTGCCCTGGCGTGTTTTCATAAACCGTATGGAAGTGAGATCTAACCATGAGCGTGACGCTCCATCGTCTCGGTATTGAAAAATTAGAAGGCTTTACATTTTTTTGCACCGAAGAAACCTGTTAAAATTATTGGCATTATTTTCAAAAGTGAGAAATTTTAGTAGACAAGTAGTGCACGGAAGGATATGTTGAGGCAAATAATCTTGAGCTCACCTGCTTGCATCTTTTTGGTGCTGATATGGCGCACGAGACGGCAAAGGCCCACTACATAAAATTTACTATCCCTTCTCGAGGAAAATCTCTGACGACACTTACTGTCTAGCATTAGATGACGATTGCATCTATCAGTAATAGAAAAATGCACAAATATTTTATACTGTAATATTTGAAGATTAAAAAGTCTACGACTAAAATTACGCGGTTCACATTAGATCGAAGTCGTTGCCATGGGCAGGATCTTAGTTGTGGTCAGTGGTCACGCTTCAAAGTGCGCAGGAATTAAGGCCTACTTATAAGAAGCCGTGCAAAAGCGTAGAAAGCGACGCCACAATTTTAATATCAGGCACTAATATGTGTAATACGAATGGCTAATAGAGACATCAATTTCCGTTTATAATTCAAACATCCATTACATACAAAGCCTTGACCTCTTCGAAACCTCTGATACAAATTTCACGTAACGTTATATCTGATCAATTGCCTGGAACGTGAAGCTAAGTATACTAAAAGGACCTCGCATATAAAAAAGTTTTGCCTTTTTTTTTGGAAAATTTGCCGGTTTACTAATATTCATAATGTACGCTTTTCTGTTACGCATGATATCGTTAACGCTTAAATGTTTGAGTAATATGTTCAGTTTCGTTTGCTTCTCATATTATCGCCATGATTTTATTCCTAGTTTAAAAGATCATGGTCCGATACATCTGAATATTGCCACTGTATCCGAGCCAGGGCACATCGAATACTATAATATTACAAGTAAATTATATTTTCACTATATGTTTTCCGGCGAGAGGAGTATATAAACAATAAAATTAGAAAAAAAAACGGATAAAATAATAGTAATGTTTAGTCAATTTAGAAATGTTGTACAGCTAACGCCAATAACAGCCAGTTTCTATTAAACTAAGAAGATCGATAAAAGCTAAGAGTCCAATAAAAGCCTTAATAGTCAACGCATGTTCAGGCGAAATATCTACTATTGTTACATCTGATACAGTCCGCGTTGTAGTTTGCACCTGCAGATATTTCGTTAGTGACAGATTTCTGTTTCCACTATGGCGCTGCTTCGTTGCGGAATTACCCGCATGAGCTGTCGCAGTTTTAGCGGCACCCGCAAAGCTAAGATTCATCTGCGTACCGGTTGTGCAAGTTTTCCGGTCCAAATTTAGCTTCGTGTTTTCCCGTTCGCCCGCCGTCTTTTGTCTGCTACAAACATTGTGGGAGAGCTGACGCAGACATTGTTCTAGACATTTGCCATCTTGTCGAGAAAGTATTGCTGCGGCGCTTTTTGTCGCACTCCCAAACGCACGGACAATGTAGAATACGTTAATTAATAATAATAAATTAACCTCAAAACGGGGCTGGATTTGTTCTGCCTCAAAGCTGCCATCGGCGCTCGTCGAATCTGCATATGGTGCTATCGAGCCTGGAAGAGGTGACAGGAAAGAATGCTTTTGGACCGATGACGACAGCGTTTGACTAACCTTTCATCACCGTGGAAGGAGAACAATAATAAAAATGATAATAATAGATAATGAAAACATAAATCCTCCGCTTTTTTAACTCAACCCTGCGCGTCGTTATCCGATTGAAGAACTTATACTATTGTGTTAAGTGATGCAAAACGCTGCGAATTATTTTATAAACGAAAAAATATTACAAACAATATTTATTCATACAATAGAATTACATTCACATATGTGCAGCCGGATAATGCTACCTGCTATGCGTCGAGTAATAATAATAATGATGACAATAAGAACGAGCTTTTTTTTTGCAGAGGTGACATAACATTGGAATAATATTATGAGATTGTAATAAACGAGGTTTTATTATATCTACAAAATTAATGGGGTTCATTTTCGAATAAGGGGAGATGAATAAATAGGATTTGCCGCAATTATACAAATCGTTAGCATGGCTTACGGTTAGCATGTCGTTTCATGTGTTGGTTAGAGGAACCCCAACTATGTTCAACAAAACACACCCCAGCTAGATCTTCTAATGAGGGGCGAAATTTTAATGCTGTACCGAAGAGGGGATTCTTAAGAGTTGTCCATATGGAAAAAATAACAAACCATGCTAACAAAAGCAAAAAAACAGTAGTTTTCAAGTTAAATCTGGTCTGAAGTTGTTCGATTGACAGTAGCTGTATATTTTGTGTACGTTTTTTTTGTGTACGCTCACAGCGACAGATAGTTTCTAACTGCGAGTGAAAACACAGTTTGTTCGCTAGTAAGCCTCTGTAGTAGAGCCAATTGTGACTTTCTTTTAGACGCAATTTCATATAATAGATAGAAACAATGCTTAGAAATTTGTAGATGTATGCTAGTTTAAGTCAGGCACGGACAGAGACACTTCGACAGCCGTCCGAAGGAGTTGAAGCAATTAGCCATTATTTATTACCTCATGGTTAACTTCGGAGTGTCGTATACGCCAACGATGACGATTGTTCACGTTTCCTACTTGAAACTAATATGAATGAATGCTACCGCCGGAAAATATTTAACAATACCAATTAGAACACACACGAGCACTGATTGTTTAGAATTTAGAAGCTCTGAGCATCCTGTTTCGAAGAAAAGCATCTTTTTGTTACTTTCTTCTTTTTTTTTTTTTTTTTTTTTAATTTATTATCTGCCAAGCAAGCACAGCTCAAGATTAACAACATCGTATGAGTATCTCCCTAGTTTCTTTACACTAACAGGCAAATGAGTGGTGTCCTTACGCTAGGATGTTAAACAATAGGCCAAGCTAGATCAGTTTGAGTTTGTCATTGGTCCGTTGTTTGTGGCAGTACTGTTCGTCATATAAATCTGCAACACGAGAAAAAAGTGAATAAGCAAAATGTGTTGACCTTTAAAATATTGTAATCTGCAATATTCGTCGTCCTTTGTCTGATTATATATTTTTTGAGGAACGCAGGAGTGCCCATTGTTGGCATTTCGATTTATATACCAATAAAATTATCGTATTCTTGTCACAGCTGTTGTCTATGATTCTCGCTGATCGATCAATGTATTTACGCAAGAGACAAATACCAATTAGTCACCATTTGGTGATTTCTCTAACTTACTGCAGGCTATAGACCATTCTAGGTACACAAGAGCAACTCATGTTTAAAAGATGTTACACACTATCTCTCTATCCGCCTACCTTATCCGATGGAAAGCAGTTGATACCCCATTTCTCCATCGCTCAGATCGAGACGTCAGTGTCTACATTAAAAAATAAGGGCTTTTACACGTGCCAAAACGGTGGTGATCTCTGACGAGGTCGGCGTTTGCCGTTGGTGCGTTTTGTCTCCCCTTCATTCTCATGCTTTTTATTTTCTCAGATATTTATTTTGTAGATGGTAAGTACACGTTTGCTGTCTTTTTACTACAGTTTGTAAATTATTATCGACTACATACGTATTCAACAAATCAATGCAGGTAAATCTACTATTTCCGTATCATGGTCGTCACACTCTACGCGTTATGTGAAGCTTTCGAGGACACGAAAGGTTGAGGATAGCCGTATTGTATAAACACAATTAGCGCGGAGAACCCTATAGCGTATCACAGCATTGAGAAATGAAACACAAACGTATCACGTGTTACATAATCTAGCCGATCCGAGTAATGTTACTCAGGTATCATAACTAGCATTACTTTTGCTAACGGTTCCATTGTCAATAACGAGATCTACGAGTTCACTCGTTCAACTCAGGACACATTCTCCCAGTTTCCAATGAATAAATAGCTCGTATGAGACGTTTGAAAATCTCATCAGTAATCAATGTGAGTGAACATGACCGATTTCGGAGGTTCAATCTCTTCTTCCGTGTAAAGAAATTGTACGACATAACCGGCAGCAAGCAAAACTTGGAAATTAACTTTCGAGTTAGTTACTTTCCAACAACTTTTCGCAAGCTTTTGTGTATGTGGAAAAAAATAGGTGTTGAATGTATTTGTCTTAAAAGCGCTGTACAAGCCTAATTGTTGGTGGCCATCTTTTAGAAGATAGCAGTTGCAGCGGTCGCTAGAGGTCGCTTGTTGGCCGTCGCCTTGGTAATTTACAGGACCGTTTCAGATCCTCTAAAACATAGAGCATTCATTTTGAGGATCTTCCTAAAAGATCTTTTTGTTGACTGAATGGATTGCGTGCACATCTTTTTTTTTAAGAATGAATACCATCTATTAGCATGGATCGTCGCCTGGAGATTAAAGAATGTATCGTTCAGTTACAAGCAAGTTCCTCTTAGGATGAATGACAATGGGTAAGTTTTTGTTTCATCCAAAAAGTAACATATTGATATATATGCGCCTTTCTGAATATCTTTACGTTTAGTTTTTAACTTGGCACGAAGATAAATACGCTGGAAATCTCTAGTAAAGATATCCATCGCGGTTAGTGCATTCTGAGTGGAACGGTATAACATGGTTTCTACGATTTTTGTCAGTGAAATGAATTGAGAAGTTGTATCTATCTTCTGCGTTGCCAACACATAAGATAGGTAAACAGCGTGTTAGAAGCATGAGTTAAGCCAAAACATCGTGTACACTCACTGAAATAGCCCAGGATATCATCATTCAACGAGGTGTCCTAATCAGTACACTGCTGTCAAAAGGACAAAAGTCTTTACTTTGATCCTATCTTGCAATAACAGCCCAATGGAATCGAAGATTTGAACAGAACGTATTAGTAGTTTCGTTCTCTCAACAAAGACTACCATTGAACTAGATACCTGGTCTCATACCTGGTCGTTATGAATTACCACCACTACATATGCTCGCCGAACTCTAATTAACTCGACGATAATTTCCCCTATGGAACACAACGAACGAACGATCTTGAACGAGCGATTTGTGTGCCTGATGGAGATGTTATATGTCTCACAAATAATATCATCCATAAAGGGGAGCCGTTTTAGTTCGGCCTTATCCGGAAAGACTAAAGTATTTCCGAATTTTTTCCTAAAATTTTCCAATTGTTACACTAGCCGTTTGAAATGGTACTCTATATATATGTATATAACAAACGCGAACTAAGCCAAAGTCTAACAAATTTCCCCGAAACTTTAAAATGGGCGCATTTATATTCTCAAAAACGCGTTGTGGCCTAAAGGTTTGAAAAGTCGGGTTGACAAACAATGCAAAGAACGCTTGTGTATCGCAGACGTTTGTGATGGTGCACCGAAACAACACTTTCGCTATAGAATAAATTATTTACTTTCTCGCGTACTGGTGGTATTAGAGCTTAGCCGTAAAATTGGCTTATGCATTTACGATACAGCGGAAAGATAAGTGACCAGAGTGTGTTGATCCTTAAATATTGGTACCAGCCTATGATAATCTATAGGTTTCATTTTGGGAACATCTCCTCAGCTTGACTTGTTTCAACAAACTTCAAGGGATACAGAACCGCATGTACGTAGTAGTATACGTTGCTACATATTGTCAATTTGAAGTATTTTACTGAAATATTATTCGTTGAATTTATTGAAAATTCTTCGTCCCAATCGTATAATGCAGCTATGTGATAGGTAAATGCTCATTTTCTAGCATATTTTGCTATGTCTAGCTTCGCGCTAGTTTTAGACCTCCATACGTACAAGGTATCAACTGGTCCTTAAAGCAGATCACCTAATCAATACGTCGGGTCGCAAGCTATAGCAGACAGAGAAAGCTTGGCTAATCGCTACATGTTGTTCCCCATCGCGTCAGCTAATTGGATTAACGCGGGAGCGTCGTCATGCTCACTAATATGATCCGCGCATGTCATTTGTGCACGCAGCCTAATTCCGCTAATAAATGTGGCCGTCCAATATCGACGAGGGCTACCGCAAATCCTGATTTTAGGCACTTAGAGAACGCTCTATGCACATTTACTAGGGGTAAATATGTGTGCCCTACTTCATATGCACCGTTCCAATCGGAATATATCTTCATTGTACCCCCTACCTTATTCATAGGAAGTAAACAAAATGCTGAATTAAGCTGACAATCGTGCCTCAGTTTCTAGTAACGCACTTCACGCCGATACTCGTCGGGAAGTATTTCTCCTACTTCATTAATTTGCACATATTGAAGATCTGCGTGCCACATGTTGGTTGTATGCGTTCAGGACGGATGGATCATACCTTGTGTTTTTAAAGAAAGTGATGAGCTCGCTCAATAAGCTGATGAGATACGCGGGAACTAGTAAAAGGCTTGTAACGCTTGCATTCAAATTGGGCCTATCCTTTATACTAAAGTCCTTAAGGTGCGGCCTATGTAAATATGTTTCCAAGCTCATGTCAAAATGACATAATCAAACGACTGATCGGAAGTGCGAGTGATACTCAAAGTTAATATAATAAAATAAAATTAGCAAAGGATTTGAAAGACGAAAATTGATTTTGTTCTTCTGAAGGACATTAGGTAGTCAGTGTAATATAGAAACAAGGCACTGGCTATCTTAAGATCAAGACGTGCTCAAAGAAAGTTCAGCCTGCAGAGAACAACTTTTTTTGACCGGATGTCGCAAAGTGTATAGCACGATCGAACAAGTGGTAGAGGTATTTAGGGAATAGGAAAAAAAAGGAAGCAGAAAAGTCGGCATTTACCTCGTGAAAACTGATTGCAAATACTACATCAGTTTGGCTTTAAGTAAGTGGTACCAAACAACAACAAGGAGGACGGTCGTGCTTGCCAACAAATCAGAAGACATATGGTGACAGGTTACTTAATTCGGTCCTCATAGGTTCTGAAACTATTGCGAATTCTACTATTTTATCTTAACTTAAAATAAATATTAAATTATTCTACACGGATATCAGCACCGAGGTCAGTCAAACACTAACTCAGCAAAACTTTACATATAGCCATATCGGAAGTTAAACAGATATATGTCCAAATAACACACTAACAAGTTAAAAGTAAACAAATCATTGTATGCACCAGTTTCAATGATGATGATTACGCATGTTCTTTAGGTTTTCTATATTTTTCTATAAGATTTAATAATGCTCACAATGTCTGGCAGCATGAAAGATGCAAGCTAACATGTGCCAATTTTAGGATCAAATGATTACTATCTCTACGTGTTTACTTAACTGTTTCTTTAATTTAACAGTTTAAGTAGTTCCAAAGAGTACCTTAAACTAGTACCGAGAATTAGATTATTTCTAAAATCTGCAAAACATCTTACAAGCGTAGTTGCGGAACAGAATATGCCAATTTTTAGAATAGCTTTGACGTCTGATGGCCGATTATATAACAACCGATTAGAACTAGATAAATGCAACAAGATTAAGAGTTTGTTAGAAAAAGACAAAACAACAATATATTGTTGTTTATGATGAAACGTATCCTTGTTGCTCATATTAATTTACATAGTTTGCAGGCGAAGCATTTGTAGTTTATCTGTTATTCGCTTTCATTGAAAATTCTAGCAGGGCACGCAAAAAACGTACTGCGAACCGAACACGTACTCCCACAAGTATTTGAGGAGCACGTAGACAGCATCTCTAAGGACCCATTTCATCAATGCTACTGGTTTGTCCTGCAGTTGACATCGGACTAAAGGCGGCCTTGCTATACCATTCGTCAATATATTTTTCCAGAGGTGGCGAGAAACTGCTGTACTGAACCTACCTGCCAACCAGCTATCCTATATACTAGAAAAAATCTTCCTAGTCTTGTGTATATGGCCGAGGGGTGTCCCCGCATCTTCAATCTATATGCAAATGAAATGTGTACGAAGTACTTGCGCATTAAAGAAGACCACCGATCTATTCAAGAATCACGCGAAGCTTGACCCAACTTTATCAACATCTATACTCCTTCTAGGGACAACATGTTGTCCGTCAAAGCTTGTGTGAGCAACAAATGTTACATAAACATCGCTATGGCTAATGGACATCGCATTCATGGGTTATAAGTAAGTTTGAGCTATAGTAATAAATCATACAGTACACACAAACATGCACAATACATGTGTGCGTGTCCACATGCACGAATAGAAATGAGCGCCGGGTAGGCACATATTTGATGTCTCGGACAATCTGTTCAATTAGGACAAATATACTTAGTTTAGAATAATCGTGGGAATAGACAGGATTCTGTCTGCATGCCGTCAGGACTGCGGGAATGCAACCGTCATGAACGCATAGCGAAGAAAGAAGTTTCACTTGTAGAACTTTTTAAAACTAGTATCAGCTAAACCATTATCTAGGTATATTCTATAATGATACGAAAAAATGATTTTATTATAATGACTCAGATTATTAAATATATATATATATATATATATATATATATATATATAATAATACTAACAATTAAGTATGCTGATTATATGAGCGCAACGAAACGAAATGACCCGACGTATGCTATTTTAACATGGTTTGTATTCAAAGTTTGTAAGGCGAACTTTCTTGCCATGATTCGGAGTAATTTTGAATTGAGTGCGGCAAACAAGTCAATGAAATATTCAGTCCTACATCAAATACACTCTACTCCAGATGCAGATGACTCGTAGCGGATCTCGTGTTTTTGTCTGCCTCTCTTGTCGTAAAAATGCGTTTGTGACACTCTCATAAAAATATTCAGAATCTCATAGGGTGAATATGTAGCTATGGATGTGGGAACTAGCATTTACATACGAAGAATTGTTTTTCTGCCTGCCACTATTCGACAGCTTGCGAAGCACGCGGGCCAAGAACACACGCACGATTGCATAGAATCAGTCAGAGTTTCGAAGGTCTTGTTAGGCCGTGTACGCTCGTGACGCTTGTTAACGAGCCTACCCGAGGTAAAGTGCCTATTTCGATAACGCAGTTTTCCCACCTCTGCTTCGTATTCCGTCCCAGTGGATTTTCCGTTCGCGGTAAGACGTCCTGAACTACTGATTCACTGGTTCCAAACTAAACCAGAACTTCGAACAGAAAAAAAGCTTGCCGTAGCTTTGTATCGTGCAGACGTTCCAAGGATTCTTAACGGATCCGAGCCTTTCCAAGAAGAAATGCACGCAACTGGCAACTGTCAATTATCCTAGCTCCTTTTAATACTTACTACAAGGCTATATATATATATATATATATATATATATATATATAGGAAATGTATATATGGGCGCTATTAAGTGATGTTTTTATTTGTAGTACTGTGCATAGTAAAAACAGACTGCAGAAGCTGTTAATCTTTTAATCTGCACATGACGTTCTTACCAACTCCGAAGTCAATCGGCTTAAACAGGTAAAATAATTATAGCAACGCGAAACCTTTTTCTGAAGGAGACTTTTTCTGAGTCAAATCGGAGACCAAATCAAAGTCGAAATTCGAAAAAAAAAATATTTCTAATTGCAAATGTTGTATAGAAGTGGAAAGCACAATCGTTATGAGAGACTAAAAGACACGGCATATTCCAGATAGAAACAAAAAACGCTCTGAAATCAAATCGAAGGATGAAAGAAACTTGGCAGCCAAGGCCAAAAAGATAACTGCTGAATATTGGAACGGTACCTGTAAGATTGGAGCACGGGGTCAAAAAAGAGGAGCAAAAGCAAGCGAGGTCAGAGGAAACAACTGGTTCCTAGTTGAAGGAGTTGGTTCGGTTGGTGAAAAGCAATTGTTTAACACAATAAGTTACCATAGATGAAAGTATGCCTCGAAACAATCAGCAGGAATAAGAAATAATTTGTGATAACACACAACGACAAAGAGATTAGTAAGCCTCGATGTTCATGGTGTATATGAAACACGCGTGATATATAGAGCGTGTCTAGGAGGCTTTTCATATGACAAAATAGAAATCAATAAAATTCATGCTTGTTCATACCCTTGCAAGTGAACCTGCAACAATTGAAAGCTATGGCCTAGCAACTTAATCTTCAGCGCAATGATTTTTTATTTTTACTAAGCAAATGAGGCTGACGAAATGTATGTTGGACGCCCGCTCGAAGACGGTAGGTTAGTAAGCAGCAGTTGTTGATGGAATCCGGCGCAATATGGGTTACTTTATTGATGTCTGAAAGAGATATTGTTGTCAAAGCTGTTTTGTTTGTTCTATACATCTCTGCCTGTCATTTGCCCCGTATTCACGAAGAAAAGAAAAGAGAAAAGTGATCAGAAGCTGAAATGCCGCTTGTATGCTCGTTCCTAATTAACCACAATCTCACTTGTCTAGGTACGAAGGAAGAGTTAGGAGCAATTGGGGTTCTGATCGTTTCGACAAGAAACGAATGCCCTGCCATTGAAAAAGTTACTCGCTGAGTACGTCGAGGTTATCACACACACGTGTTTGAATTTGGCATTGAGTGTCCTTAGTTGCTTTCACGTACGGTGCCTTCCAGAGGTAAAAAGCTCCAGCGATGTTGGGTACAATGAACTGCTCTACGCATGTTTCATGTGTTTTTTCCGCACATATGTATAACTGCTTCTTCCAATTCAGTTTATTACTTCCTAGAATTTACTAATGTTCGCGCTGCCAACTTCCAGCAAAAATTCTGTTGTATGAGTATTCTATTGTGCATGTAATGCGCAGCGGTCTGTCCTTCTAGGGAACATTCGGGACTGATGACTATGATCACTGTGGATGAATCACGCTCTCTACCTGCTTATTAATTTAGGAGGGAACGTCAATGGTAGATGATGGTACGTGGTCGCAACATCGAAAACTGCAGATTCATTGCAGCAACGCATATTGGTAATAGTGTATTAATTTCTAGATACGTACAGCGTTACCTTTTCATAAAGAAGCTCCAACAATTAAATAAATTGCTTTTCTTCTAGGAGTAGTTGAGTCGTTACGGAATCGCGTCACTTGACGCTGTATCAAGTTAAACCTGAGCATGGATGGAGCTATTTTGATTCGGTGTCGTTTGTGAAGATAAACGATGCAGTAGACGCCGGTGCCACAGTTGGCGTAGAAGAAAGAAAAATTGGAGGTCATCTTTATACAATTTGCAGAAATTCCTTTCCGATCTAGTCGACTGATTCTCTAGTGTGGCACTTTTCTGGAACGGATTTGTTACCTGAAGTGTGATATTTACCCTAACAGGTACATCCTTCGCTCTCTATTGTGTGTTTGGGACTATCATATCGTGTTTACTGGAAAGGTTGGCACCTGCTCGATAGTTGAACACTTGCTTATTCGGAGGGTTTATCGTGACTATGCTTTCATCCGTACACTAGCTCAGATGTAGAAAAACACAAAAAGATCCTGACGGCTTCATCCAACTAAGGAGTTGCTCTGCGATCGCGTCGATAATTATAACCTCGACCTTATATAATTGGGACGTTTCTTGCATGTATTTAGGACTAGCTGCCCGAATGACATTATGAATTACGTAGCAATGGTTACCCTAATAAACGTTTTGGTTTTCGCCAAAATGCTTAATGTATCCCGGGATCGGTGTTCGACTATGCAAAGTCCTGACAATGGATAGCGAGGCCGGAGATGGTATATGCCCACGTATTGAATTCGAATCTACGGTTAGTCACCAGAATCTGTCAGGGTGAGTCGCTTCTAGCCTAGACACTTGAATCACTCAGATATGAATTGATTCTAAGAAAAACAGGACGTACGAAGCTATTTAGCAAAGCCATTTGAGTCCAAAGAATCACTGCGCCTCGAAGTATATAACTCACGAGTAGAAGAAAAACCTGTAAATGCACACTCATCAAGCAACCATTTTTCAGATGAGCGTTAGAGTGCTCTTTAAATTTTCGATTTTATACAAAGCCGGTCCTTAATGGCAGTTTCTTATAGACGTTAAGTAGTCTTGCAACAGAAACAGCCGCCATCCGGATGGAGTGACGGGAGCCTTTTTATAAAACTCACACAACTCGGCCGACAGTTTGAGAGCGCATGTTAAAATCGAGTGTTACACGGGTTAAAAATTAGATCTATATAGACGGTATTAAACTATCTATTGTTCTCTTCGTCCCGGTTGCGGATTACAACGATTTTACGGTGGATGAGATTAGATAAGTACAACGGTAAAATCTTTACTTAGGCGAGATTAACGCCGGAGTCGCTATATCCGAAAACGTATCCCTTGCTGATATCCTGTACGTAATCAACAGGAAAGGAGTACTAGCGGTTGATGAGAGATGGACACGCTTGGCATGGTAAACCGTACACTGGAAAACATACAAGGGTTCTACGTGTGTATCTTGACGTGCAAATGCAACTTCTATTTTATGGCGAACTCTGATGATGATTTTACACGTTAATTCATTAGTATCTCTTGACGCTATCTATTGGCACGATCGCTGTACCTGTTGTCTAAAGAATAAACTGCTTTTTATACCAGTATTAATTGTGTCCTCTAAACCTTGTTTTGGGTACTAGAATTCGTTTCGCGTTCCCTTCCGCCCTCGTGTGAGTACCTTGTTCGAGAAATTCCACCAACAAGAAACGGCAAATCGTGTTCCGGAAAAAACCCGATCAAATGTTTCAAGGAAAGATAATTTTTCAATGCGTTTGGCAGTCGTGAACCATATCTTTTTAATGCGCTATATGTTGCTTTGGCTCTGTCGGATCCCGACGCTGCGAGCCATGCGCCTACGCGTATATGAGGACGCCTCTATAAATATTCGGAAGTTACCGCCGACAAAAAATCAGGCAATATAGCCGGTCACCTCGTATGCACCTGCTAAGTCTGACTTTTTTAAAAACTTTCATTCCTCTTAATGCAGAAACGTAGTTCTCTACGAACGAACAGTTTATCTACTATGAACAATACGTAAACGCAACAGGTGAGATAGGACAAATAGATAAATACTCGCAATGATTTCTCCACTCTGACAGCATGCAATTATGAGCAGTATTATAATGTTATCATTGCGGCGTAACCTGCATGTTCTAGTAACTGTTTCATTCATATAATTAACATGAAAGCAACTCTTAATCTGCACACTTGCCATCTCTGCTGTCACTATGTGAGCTTGTTTTCTTCGCTTAACGTTCAGCTGCAGGCTTAGTTTTTTTTCCAGGTAATTTTTCCAGGACAAACCGGCTTAGTTCGGCAACTAGAGCAAATCATTGTAGGAACCTGTTTAGGCAAGTCGATGGATAAAACGAATCTGAACGATCCCACCGTTTCACATGGGGCAAACAATGCCAACTGGCAATTGCACTGTACCGCCACTAAATACAATACAAAGTATATTTAGCCTTGCTGTTTCCTGACACTTTTATTATTCAGTAGGTACAATATTGCAAATACAATTGGTAACGGAGAGAACTCGCTAGTTAGAGACCGCCGGAGAAACTGGTCGCCGGGCAATGTTAGACAAGTAACTACGTTGCAGCCTACAGTTATATACTTTAGTGCAAATCGTGTGCTTGGCTTGGGATTCTGCAACGAAAAAATAGACAAACATTATGTTTTTCTTTCACAAGTGTCTTACTCTTGTAAGGCTTTTCTGAGTTACAAAGAAAAGCTTCGCTTGCTAACTCAGAAAGTACTTACTTTTTTGTTTATGGAAAGGCAGTAGGTTTTCCAACTTTACCCATTATTGACACAGGAAAAATGGTATGGTCCAGCATGCTCACTATAAATGACGGGCCCGGTGAAGCTTTACAAGTCGTAGTTAACTATTTCCATTAGGGGGGCGTCAAAGCCGACCATAAAAATTCTGATTGATCCGGGTGACGTCTGAAGCCTAGAACTGCGATGCCTAGTACCTCACAATTTTCGATTTCGGTGCCATACAGCTGTCATTATTGCAATATTTGTATGACAATCGCGCTTGGACTGGTAACTTCATTTATTCAGGGTCTTCTTTGTTCCCTGTCTGCCTGAAACAGGCTTTTGAATTTCTGTGTCTTTGTATCCTAGGTAGCTGTGCACCAAACGCTACCTGTTATGCCACGTTAAGGGAACAGCATTGATGAAAGAACTTGTTTGCAGGTCGTAGTAGAAAAAGCTGCCACATGATTGACTTCATGATGCGAGGTATTAAATATATATGAAATAATCAATAATACGCCGTGACTTCGAAATTAAGGACCGATCAACCAGTTAGATGTAGCACGCGTGCGAGCCATTTAGTAAATGATGGTTAGTAAACACACAATGAATTTATGCCACTAGCTTGAGTTTGTCCTCTTTTCCGGGGAAGTTGAATTATTGTTATATAGCAAACTGCTTTTTCAGCCTAACAAGACAAGGATTCATGCGAAGACGGTTCGAATAAACGCTGATATTTTATAACAAAACAAACTAGAACGCTTACTCAGAGTGGCGATCAAGAGTTCGCACGGAGGCGATAATTGTATGAAACCTCAATTCCAAAAAGACTAAGGAATTGAATGAATAAGTGCCCGCGAGTAGTGGCAAAAAAAAAAAGAGAACACATCCTGATGTAGTTTACGAGCGGCAGCGGGGTTCTGATTGACAGAGCGCTGTAAAAATGATAGACATACAAACTGCTAATATATATAGCAAGGTTTTTTTTTGGATCCGAATAGAAAAAATGTGAGAAGTATGTAAGATAGACTTATCTATATAGTTACGCGATTTTTTTTTAATTAAGAACAAATTATTCTGTTTCAATTTTGTTTTATTAATTTTAGACTAGCTCCGTGAATAGCAAAACGTCAGACTTCGTTTACAGGCACGCAGGCGTAGACCAGCAGTAGGATCTTTTTATATATAAGAAAGTAGTTTGTTTTGCCATAAGAATGCTGTGCAACGCATCATGATAAACGAATGAGAAATAACGGCAGTGCAACGCCGCGAGCAGATGACCCATCTTGTTGACCAGCTTTTTTTTTCAAAGCGATTTTAGATAATGAGGTACCGTTAATGCATCGGGAAAGTCGTAAGCCCTAGAAAGATCTAACTTACTAGCTAAAATCACGTGATATTAATCGATTATAAAGTTAATATCTGATTAAGTATGAATTAGAACCTATCTAAAAAAACGCTAGGGTTTGGTAGCATATCTATCGCTCGCGCTAATGGCTTTGACCACTAATAATCACGCACAACCTGGAGTACATCGTTGAGTAACCCGACAACTTTCCATAAGGTTCTGTAAATGAGCAGGACGCGAGTGCTTGCCCTTCCGGAAACCATTCAAAATTAGATTGTTAGATAAGCCCTTTTTAGCAGCATCCTGTTTCAGCATTCTGGTGGCTTCCGCTGAAGATGGAGCTTCTCTTTACAGCCGAACGAAATAAAGTCTCTCTGAAACGCAGAAGATTCGTATTGCTTCAGGTAGTTCCAGTTCGATAGGCGTCAGCTAATAGCCACGCGTTCGATATTAAAAAGAACCGTTTCAGAGACTTGGAAACGAAACATATTACTTTCGATGATCTTCGTGCTGGACCTTCTTTTTGACCGAACAAGCCATTCATGAAAATCAGAAGCTTTTTTTTTTTTCGTTAACAATTAAAAGCTAGTTGCTTCTAGCATCGATTCTGGGTGGATTGCTTGCGTCACTGAATGCGCGAACAAAGCAACCTTTGTCTTTTACCCGTCCTCTATCTTAGATAATATTGGACCAGCGAAATCAAGGTCGGTGCGCTAAACGGTGAGACACCTTCTACTCAAAACGTTAGTAATGACGGGATTTGGAAGTACAGTTTTTTGATGAAGTATATTGCAGCAGATACGTCACCTTTATTGAATTCTTAATGTAACTTACTAGCGAGCGTTTGCTGTTCCGCTTTCTCTAAGGGTGAATGGCAACAAGCAGTATCTATTTCAGCCCCCTGAAGAAGCAAGCGTATTGATCAATATGAATTTTCCTTAAAATGTTCTGCATTGAGTCTCTAACTCAGTACGAAAATATCGAACAGTATGATATATTGTTGCGACTCTTGGTAATGAAACGCATTGAATTGACAAGTTTTATCTACGATGAAACATTGTCTGCACCGACTGAGCTGTCTTCTGCGTTGCCGACACATGAGATGGATAGCGCGTTAGAGAAGATAGTACGCGTTCAGACAAAGCGTTCTGTGCAATCATACCACTGTATATCACATACTCCGAAGCAGGCTTGTCTGGCCTGATAGACCACAACGAACCGGATAGCCGGATAGAGACTTCGAGTTACCTTTGTTCGAAAGATATATAGGCTGATTGAGTGTATCCACAGTACGTTCGTTGCCCTAATCGTAACAAACAATAACAGGCCAATCGGGTTGAAAAACCGTGTGTGTGAAATATTAGAGCAGCCGTCTTCTAAAAGGGACACCGTTAGAAAGTTCTATCGATACTATATTGAATTAGATTCCTGACTCAATTTAACACTCTGGATAACACGTACCGATATTACATGTACCTACATAAATTTCAGTATAAAATCGACGTTTCCTGTTCGTCGTTCACTGTACCACAATATAGGACTACGAAAATGCCCTAAACCACGCTCAGTATGTAAATGAAAGAGACGACACATGTGTATAGTTGTAGCATGCTCCTTCTCACTGGAAAACTCTACGCAGAAGGACCGGCCGACTTGCTTACTTCTCAAACTAATTGATAACACAGAGCAGGCTAAGCGATTTGTTTGTTTACTGCAGGCACACAGATGTCAAAAACAGGAGCGGCAGAACGATAGCGCTTTGACCGCTGGTAATGCACAGCGGAGCCACTATGTGGTGCCAGACTACAGAACAGCGAAAATTCTCTTTAACCATACAGCTGGATGCATAGACGAAAATGAGCGCCTGGCGCTCCTCTCGAGGATGATTGCCTCTTTTTTCCTGCTGGAAAAAGTGTACGCGTGATAATTGTCCGCTTTATGCCCCTGCCATAGAGGCTGACTCTGATATCTAGGTGGAAGAGCAGAACTAGCCAGAAGCCATTTTTGATCATATGAGATATGACGCTAGCTAGCTAGCTTACGCCTGGAGAGCTTCTAAGTTAATGGGAGTCTTTGCGAAGCCAGAATATGCCGCAGAGAAGCGTCCCAGGCAATAGTCGGAACCAACTCAGTTTCGCAAAAGGCTAGACTGGCTGGGAAGCTCTTAATGTCTCACCCCGTACAATAATCTTCTCTTCACCGACACATCGACATAGGTTAGCGGTACGAAAATAACATCTGCAAAATGTGTTTAATTCAGATGTAGCAGACGTTACGAAAATCGCGATAGACCCCCTCCCTATTCAGATATCCAGTGAACGTCACCTAATCGGGATGAAACGGCCGAGTTTGTCTAGTATTAATCAACGCTAGAATCAGCAGATAAGAACCCATTCACACGAATTTTGTGGAGCATTACTCAGATATACGAAAAAATATCAGACGTTAGATTTTACAACATTGATTAGGAAGATTGAAGGCAGGCACTGCTAAACCAACGGACATGGCGACTTCCTTTTCGTTTTCTGGATGCGTCTGACAAACTGTATTTTATATCATAAGCGTGATCACACCATAAGAAATGAACTCTATTCAAGATAAACAGCAAGCTAATTCGGCGATTTAGGCCTGTTAGCAAGTTCAGTGCCTATTTATACCGTTGCGGCCGCTTATTTTGCTTCGGTAGAATATACTAATGGGCAATGAATAAAAGGAGGAAATTTCAAACAAAATGTCTTCTTTTCGGCTGCACATCACAGTAAGTCCAGAGTAGACGCGACGCTTGCTTATGACCAAAGTTCCTTGGTAAAAGTTTTCGTGTAAGCGAAAGGTGGCAAGCTGCCAGTATCTGCATCAGCTGCTGAAATCCAATTATCATTAGTTAGCTAGCCATTGTTCGAAGCGTGTGACCGAGTAGTGTGAGCTAGAGATTCATATATCGTAGGTCATTTGATGGTATAGCTAAAGTTTTAAGTTAAACAAAAAACACAGAAACAAAGTGACAAGGTCGGGTCGGATGAACGTCACTCAAAACGGATCAGAATCAGAGAGGTGGGACAAACATGGCCGTGGTGAATCGTCAATCAAAAGAAACGATACCAGCAAGTATAAAAATGTTGCATTTCCCTGTTAAGGACAAACACCATTGGCTGTAAAGGACACCTGTCAAATATACACACATGCTAGAGTTAGACACACGAATACATTTGGGCAGACCTAGGCCCAATAACACAAATACTCGTACAAGAAAGTGGGTAATTTAAGTAACCGGCTTAAACTATTTTATGCATTTTGTTAGGTTAAGCCGTTAGACCCAACTGGAAAGCTAGCTGTTCTGTTGTTACCGAAATAATCTTATCGTCTATAAAATGAAACAACGCTCATTTAATTTAGCTAGTCCTATTTGCTGCAATAACCAGAAAATACATTTTATTGCGTTTCAAAGGTATCCATTGTGTGGTTCGAGTTTTGCATCACAACAATGAACCCATCAGAGAAATTGTAGACCAAAGTAGAAAGTGTATAATAAAAACGATACAACTGAACGCCCATCAGGGTTGATTGGCAATTTAGAATGTGTGCCTTAACCCAACGATGAGTAATGCCTATTTACTGCTTTACAGGACATCATAATATTTTTGTCGTCAGCATAGAAATGATAGGTCAACATGAAAAGTGTGACCAGTAAGCTTGTAGCTCACTGATATTTTCCCTTGGCCCTATGAATAAGGCTCTCGGCTATTATCATTGTCGGAAATTCTCGGTGCCACCAATACTGAATTGTCTCAATGGTTGTCCAAAGCGAGCTAACGTAGTATTTATTACATTCTGATTTTTAATATTAATAATAATTTGCATTTGTAGCTGCTGTGCAGCGCTATCATTCATACTTAGCTAGCAACACGCAAACTTGCATTTTAGTTCCGCTTATTATTATTATTATTATTTTTGACAACAAATGTAAATATTTACATAACTGATTGCTTTGGATTCTAAACATGTCCACAGAGTCACACAGAAATTTATCTCAGTCTAATGTATAGAATATTAGCAGTTATTTCTAACTTCACCAAGCCTGCTGGGTCGAAACATGGGTTTCTGGGTAAAGACTATGTGGCCGCGTAAGGACGCTTTCGACAACATCGAAAGCAGAAATATGTTTAACTTTGATTGCCAAAACAAAACAATAGCGAAGGCCTTACTGAATAGGCGCTGAGCTGAATCTTTTCAACGCAACTGGCCTGCCTTATTAGTTGCTGAGAGTAAAGATTATTGACCTACCTTGACGCGTCAGTACTATCTGGGTAGAAAGTGCACGGGCCTGAGCTGCGCCGCTTATGTTGGTCTTTGTTGTCGTCGAAGTGCTCAAGCCACCATGGGGAGCTTCGCTGGAAATAGAGATACCGGTAGATGAGAAAAGACAAAACGGCAAGCATCAGAAGGAGACCAGAAAATAATTGACCTCCAGTAAAGCTCGGCTCGCCGGAGCAGAACTGAACCGATGTATGTTTGGGACCGGGCTAAGAGATTGTTGGGATCATGGAATCCTTGTCTAAGAACAGTGCAGAGGGGCATTACGTTGTTGAACATGGCTATGTTAGTCATATAGATGCACGCAAAGTTTAAGCGCAGTGACACTCATTATACGCTGGCAAGGTGTTCGGGAAACAAAGCTATACAAGCTAGGCTTATTATTGCGTAGACATCCTATACTGCTAGCAACGTTTCTGTGTTGTTCTTTCGTAGACTTCTACCTATTGACCAACCCATCTTCCTGTCTCAAGTACCAATTCATAACGTGGAATTGTGCATCATTGCCCTCTGAACCCGTCAAGAGAGATCTTTTTTGGACTGCAAGAACGTTCCTACGTAAGTTTTGAATACTTAGAGTCCCATCATTTTCAACACTCCTAATTAAGTATTTAGAGCTGAACTATGGTCTATTCTAGCCATTATATAAACTTACGTATTTTCTCATATTTACTATGAGCGATTATAAGGTTGCTATCATATTTTTTTACATCAAATTTTACAGGTGCCAATCCAGCGACGAATTGCGACACTCCCCTAAGCGGCGCTTTTCGCTGCGTTTTGTATATGTCTCTATATATAAGAGGTGCTCTTCATCGTAATTAAATCATACATTAGCCAGTTGAGCGCTCCCAAAATAGAATAAGGTTCTTCAAAATGTTCATCAGAACATCTTGCTTGTACCTATATTACTGGTACTATACTTATGTTACTGGTAAGACCACAGGGGCCAAAGTCAGGTGATCTGTCGGTTTTCATTCTGACAAATCTTCAAGTTACGTTGAGGGTAAGGTACGTCCTGAGTAGGTCGATACGTCTGGCTCTTTGAGGGCGTGTGCTTCATTCGTGCTAATAAGATTGAAAAACAGAGGGCTCCTTTCAAGAGGTCACATTTCTCCAAGAACTCGAAATCGCACAAATTACGGATGGCTTTATCTAGTGTCACAAGCCTTGCTCAGGATATGCAGTTCTTGAAATCGAAGAATATTACGCATATCATTAACATCACAACGAGCGTCCCAGATGTGTTTCCGCATTAACTTCAATACCTCAGAATGAGGTTCAAAGACACGGTGAAAATGAATATTCGGACAGAATTTGTGAAGCGTTTCGAATTCATCGACAGGGTAACCGAAGTAGAGGGTTCCGTATGCATGTCAGTGGATACCAAAGTTGCACGGCCTGCGCAGGGCACCCGGTAAGTCGACGAAGGATATCACATGCGCATGAAGAAAATAAGAAAGTAGCGGCCGAAAGCATAGCTTCCCAAAGACTTGGAAATGGCCACAGACTATGAAAACCAGCTATTTAAGCTGTACAATAGCCAGAAGGACAATTAAACGGCAACAACGAGCTAGTTTTGCACGTTTATTGAACATATAAGTAAGCATAACTGTTCGGCCATATTTAGCCGAAGAATGGCTTGGCCTATCATTTCGCTATAGTCAGAGATGGTTTGTCGCATGTCTGATTATACACTGTATGATAGGATTTTTTATTACGATATTACCCAACATGGTCCCCAAAAATCATTACGGTAACTAATAACTTAGGCATAATGTCAACTGCTTTAAATACATTCTACTGTCAATAATCACTCTAATAGTCAAGCGAACATTTAAAAGTAACTTTTTAGCTTTAAAGAGGCTTCAGGCAGCAATGTTTCCTTAAGACGTCTGAGCCAGCGCTTGTTAAACTCGTTTTAAAGGGATATTAGGACTATTCGAGAGAGAGAGATGTCATTTTTATGCGTCATGTGAACCTACACAATTGCCAACTCAGACCTGCCCAGCTACGTTTAGAGATTGAATTTGTATACAGTGATTTTACCAGGTCTCATGGGGTTTACGAAGCTGAACATAGGGGTAAATTCATTGAGAGGCCCTAAAATACGTATAAGCGAGTCACTGAGTTAGTGGAGTTTCTTATAGCAGAGACCATTATATAAGATACAGAAGCGAATGCTCTTGGTGGATAAAATCTTTGAACTGCAAATGTTGTAGCACCCGAAATGCGCCGACAGCTTTTCCAAATTTCGGTTACGTTAAGTATATTATTTTAATTATTATGTAATATTATTAGTATGTATTATTTATATTTTGTTGATTAAATTATTGAAGATATTCCTGTTTCTTGGTATTTTTTGAGAATCAAAGCATATTATTCTGTTGAAAGCAGCCTACAGGCCGAGCTAAGACTGCGCGATCCAGAATTCTAACCCACTTTTGACATAGACATTTCCTTAAAATAACTGAGCTCCCGCTTTAATGTCACACCGTATTTGTGTTTTACTAGCATAGAGTTCCACCATTCCCATACCTTTAGAGACACGAGTCCTTAGTCTAGGTGTAGCGCTGTGAAGTAGATGTGCTCGGAATCTATATTGGCGATATTATGTTTTTTATTGTTCCTAGGTGGCCAAAAAAAGCTGTAGCGCCTGCAACAAAGGTCCAGGAAGACAGCATGTGTGACAAGCCAATTGGCGTTTGTCACTGGAAGCTCGCTGGACGGCTTTGAATTGGGGATGTGAATCTACTCCGATATTCATAATACCGAGCATCATGGTAAGTAAACAACGACACATTGTTTATAATGTAACGTATCTTTGCCGTTTATTGCCGTTTATTAACTATTCACAATTGTTGAGGAAATGCCTACGAGACTTGGAGGGAAAATGCATAAAAAAGAGCATTCCAGTGATTATGGACGATGAAGTAGCAGTGCGACGCCCCGTTGCGACTAAAAAAATGAGCATGGCATACAAGAGTTTTCCAGACCAGCGAAACAGGTACTGATCTCAAATAGATTGGCAGACGATCATCCTCCTTGTAACCCGCAGGGGTACTCGATGCAATGGAACGCTGGGGAGCATTATCTATTATTAGAGAGTGTTATTAGGTAAGCTGTTACAACGTGGCTATGTACCAAAGGCCCGATCATGTTGCTGGGGGCTTGTGACTACGAAAAGGCTTAATCCAATCAAGAACAGTTGATACGTTTGCCCCATGCGCATAAACGTTCGACACTGAAACATTGCTGTGTGTCATAGCGCAGAAGACACGCAATGTATCATGCGGATTAGTATTGTAAAGAGGACTGTGCTTGCACCTAGCTAGGTGCATACATTAAAGCGTTTGCGAAGTTAAAGACAGCAACCAGACAACGTGCCATGTCATCTTCTGCTGGAAGAGTTTAATCTGCAATAATCACCTTGGCCGTCTTGTCTTCTGACCGCAGGCGGAAGACCGTCTATGTGACACAATACGTTATGCATTACCGAATGAAAAGAGCTGTCCGAGTGAGCAAGATCAAGTACAGCCTTCAACTAAACACGTAAGTCAGTGACTCTAAAAAATTGGGCCGGAAAGACTAACGGATCAGCAGACGCATCCTCATGGCCAGAGTTTGCCGCAGCAAGGGAGCCTTAATAACGGCTTCGGAGAGTGACGGACTGACTACCAGCTGCTGATCGACGACCTCTAAAGCCAAGTAAAGGAAGACAGGATTCGTACGGAACTAGCTAAATGTTCCGAATACCACGCCTGGAAGTCAGTTGTTGACATATAACTCTTGATACGACTTGTCAAAATATGGCAAAGATATTACGGTAGCTGTGGTTAGCTACATCCCAGCACTAACACTTAATATGATTCATGTGTCTAGCTGATTCGATAGTGAGCGCTTTCCTAGTTGATACCAATTTTGAACACGACGTCTAAATCAACTGATCTTTTTGAAAACATTGATTTTTACCTCGTTATGTGAAAGCAATAATCACAAGACACGTTTTATCGGGAAGACCCGATATTTCTATCGGGTCAATTGAACGAAGCCCACTTTTTCTAACCATTCTGGTGTTGAGAAAGTTCAGTTGAGCTTGCCACTTTCCAGTTGTTCGGTTGCCGATAGGACGGGTGTTATATATCGCTGAAAAACGATCATGATCGTATAGGTTTAATCCTCACGATGGGTTTCCAAGTTATGGTTTACGATAGAATTGTGATGTCACACATGACCATTGTCTGAGCCAGATCATTATTTTTGGTTCACCCAGAAGTGTCGCTTGAACATTCTGCTATAGAATTTCTCAAGTTTAACTTAACAATAAACAAATATTAGAAACGGTTTTACGTACGGAAGCAATCCTATTCATTTATTCACTGCTTAAGGCTTCTCTTCCTAATTGCGAAGCCATCTTGTTCGCAATCAACAACATACGTTTGTTGATAACAATATAACTGATGCATACTATGTATTTACTAAGTATCTCACTTTTGTCATAACCTGTAAGCGATCAACAAAAAATCACGGTGAGGCAGGGATTTCTACCGAGCTTAGTTCCATAGGTGTGTCAAAGCAAGAGAGACAGAAATTGGACAAAGCGAACCAAACACGTACAAATGAAAGGCTCTAAAGAGACGAGACAAACTAAAAGCCATAGCGACTACAGAACAACGGAACGAAAAAAAAATTAAAAAGAGACCTGAAAAAAAGGAGCCAAACAAATACCGGCGTGATGAAACACCACTGATTTGAAAACAGGTAGCGTAACACGTTTGCCGCCACTGTTTATCAATACACTATACAACCAGTCCGTGCCATGTGTCCTTCGTGCTAAAATAATTAGAAGGTATAATAAAAAGACTCGTAGCCGTTTTCAGGTAATTAGCAAAGCAGCCTTGTTTATGTGTCGTGTTGACCTAGACTATAAGTCTCATACTATTTTATTATATTGTCGAGAAATATTTATGCAACAAATGATTTGTACGTATAAAATCACAAAAGTGTGCAATTGGTAAACGAAGGACACGTTGTTCTATGCTTCAGTCGTTGTTGGACAATGTGTCAATGTCAAAATCAACAATTTGCCACTCTCATTGAACAAACCTTGTAATTTTAACTTAATAAGCTTTTTTTTTTTTCTGCGAAAATTAGAACACGGCGCGCTTTATTTAATTTAGAACGCTTCTGTTTTACGAGTAACACGGTAAACGACACGGAATAGTGCACGACAAATAATGAGTGATGGTTCACTATTTTTTTTTTCTCACTAAATACCCGTATCAGTGAGTTTTGAAGAAGAACCGGACATGGATTAGTGTTAATGAGAAAGCTCACACCTGCGCTGAATCCAAGCTTCATCTATCCATCGATGGAGTTATAGCAACAGCAGCTCCAAACAAACTCAATATTTTGTTGCTTTTTCGCACAAACTATTAAGTAGAGTTTAGTTCTTTTGAATTCCTAGAGGAAGTATCGTACCATATGAATTAGCACCACAAAAAGTTCTCGGCTGCCGGTATTTTTTTTAAATGTACCATCAAAAAAAAAAAGTGAAAAAAGTGCATACTTCAAATTGGAAAACATTGTAGTCGTAAATAGCTATGTTTAGTATGGGTAACTAAGCATTAACCTATTATACTGCTGAGGATTTGTGCCTGACTGTTTTGTTGTTTGCCTGGTCAAATTGGCAGCTTCATCCCGGAAAGATCTGTGCGGAGGATGAAGCCAATTGACCCTCATATTTTTTTCGCGAAAACAACGTGTGCTGTTTTCCGTAAAACCTAAAGTTGATTTGGTGAATCGTAGACTGACTTTAATTGTCATTTTTCACGTTTACTAACAGCACCCCATCACGAATGTGTTTACGAACAGCGGGATGACCAGAACTCATCATCAAATGTATAAGCGTATATCGTGTTAAACGAGTGTGTACTTAATGTCTATTCAACAGAAACGCAAACGCAAGGCAAAGTGAACGAGTTACGCCCTAGTAAGCCGTACGTTCAACCCTTCTCACGATCATGATAAATTTCAACAAACTACACCCTCGAATGAATAACAACGGAGAGATAATTTCCCACAGTAAGTTGCTTGCAAGCGGTCGTACCGACAGGGTCGCTGCCGAAATCGACATAAAACTAAATAGATGAGCCATGATTGTCTGCGTGGTAGCTTCGTGACTAGCGAAATTTCCTGCTGACCTGTAGCCACACGGTTTGTTTCGTGCCGTCAGACAAAGTACGCAACGGCGGTGCCAGACGTAGATCGAAAAAGGAATTAGGTGAATGAATTTCAGTGACGAAGTGGAGAACAAGGTGGTGGTTAACCATCCACAAAGTTCGGCCTTGATGCTTTTTACTAAGATGCTAAACTTACCAATGAAGGTAACCAGTTGTAATTTGTAAAGTTATTTTCTGGTGTCAAACACCCACAATCTGGCCACCGAGTAACAGATGGACGTGCGTTAGCCTTGACTATGTTTTACAACGTAACTTATTAAAGGACTAATATAAATTTATGGCGGTTAACATAAGCGGGTAACACAATCGAGCGGATCGATCAAGGCCGCGAACGGCGCTGAGAAACGGATTTCCAGAAATGGAAACATGTTGCAGGCATTATGATTATGGCTTACTCGCACATTTTTTTCGTTTTTCGGAAATCAGGGCTACGATTTGTCTCGCTGTTAGGGTTGTAGAGTTGATGTCACCTAGACTTGCCAATAAAGGTAACTGCGAAGTGTAATTAAACATTTGAAATTCAAATTAACGCGCTGCTACGATATAGAGTTTTTTATCGCGAGTCGGACAAGTAGGTCTTTTGCGAGCTAAGTATAAGGAGACAAATAACATATAAGAAGTGAAGTGCTATAATGAATTAGCGTGGACAAAGTTGAATGAATGTGACGTACCTTAAACGGTTAGCGGCAGGTAAGCCGATCGGTTCGATCCCATGAACTCCAGACGTCTGGCCAACAAAAAGCGCCCGCTGGGCACGGTTTGAAACCGATGAGTACATTGTCGAGCATCACAAATCAGGTATTATTATTACCTCACAGTATACATAAACATTTTAAATGAATAGCTCGCAGTTAACTTATCAGGTACCTTAGTGACTGAAAAATTGAGAGGTGGAAGATTAGCAAATTAAAAAATTATTAAATTATTAAAGGATTAAAAAATAGATCGCCCCCTTGACGTTTCTTTTCGTGCAAGCGCTGTTATAAAGTAACACTGTTTTAGTAATTTAATTAGTCTTACCATTAGTTGTATTTTATTATATAATATTAATTATAAATTAAAGTTCTGTGGTGCTAATAGTTGTTTATTTTCTGAATTTCAGCGTCACGCTACGCTACGTTTGGCCACTTCGAACTGATTTCAAATGGAAAAGTGCCTCAAAAAGCGATGAGGAACTAGCTGCGTGCAGAGCGCCATATTGTGAGACGACGGAAATTATGCTTGAGCCGGTGTGTGCCGGTGCTTCGATGGGCTAGATACTATCTGCGTCCAGTCGTTCCACAGTACTACCTACTATACGAACTTTGCTTACCAGTGGGTTCATTTGTATTCTTTTTGAGCAGACAAGTGAGTAGGGACAATTTACTCGGCGACGAGCCGCCTTCGAATGATCGAGTCAAGCCCCCAGCAATCTGTGGTAGCTGGCTTAATAAACGAACAGACAAGTTTACAAGGTCGAACGGCTCTTAACTGGTATCGTAATAGTGAAACAAGCTTTGATGAACGTCAGAATATTTTTTGGGACCACCTCCCTGTCAGAAACCAAGCTGTGCCCTGTTTAGGTCAGGCGTGGGATTGCTGTACTCAGATCTGCAAGACAGAACAGCTTATTCCCAGTAGAAAGTGCATGAAAACACACGACAAGGGCCCGTCTTAGAGCTGGAACAGGCACACGTCGCTCTGGGTCTGTCTTAGCAAATTACGATTATGTCTCTGTTAACAAATGTCAGAATCTAATCAAGGAAATCGTTTAGGCGACCGCTGAGCTTAGTCGTTAAATGCTAATTCAGATGCGAAAAGATGCGTCCGACCAAACTAAATCACATGACGAATACTACCATTTTTTATTCCATAAAAATATTGATAATTAAGAAAGGGTTCGTAACAACAGTTTCAACAATTTCAGTAACAACAGACACAGTTACAGACGTGTCCATTGAACCGCTTCTAGGATACCCTTGATCATGACACATAAGCATCTGCGACGGACCAATCTAATCTGAGTGTTTTTTTAAGCTTTTTGTGTATACAGACAGTAAGGATCTCACGACACCATCCTCAACCATGCCTCGTTTCGCATTGATGGCACTCGTGCAAATGCCGTTGTATTCACTAAATTATCTATAATCAATTGAATACGATATTGTATACTAAGGTAAGTGGACACCCATTCTGGACATTTCGTCAACTAATCGTTCGTGCTAAACCCTAAAAAATGCTTTATTTTAATCGTAAGAGAAACTGCAACACAAACGTCTCCACCTAGTAACGTCTTATAAATTGCTTATAAATTGGCAAGTAGCTTGCCAAATTATCCTAAAATTGGCAACATCTAAGCCTCAATCTGTGTCATGACCTAAAGATAATCTAACATCGTTGTAACAACGCAATGGGTCAATGTTTCTAGCCATTTATTAGGCGATAAAAATACTTGCAAGTATTAAAAAAGATTTTATTCCAATGAGTTTTAGTTAATCTGATTTAGCCAAATTTTTTTAGTTCTGGATATTTTCGAAAATATGTATGTACTCACAGGTGCTCCGATTGTTAGCGCTAAAGAAGTTCTTTTTCTTGAACGAAATTCCCTATAATTAGAGGAAATTCCAAATGTTGCGCTTTCTGTAGCGGGCGTCCTGTTGTGAGTAGGTCTACAGGTCCGAAAGTCATCTAGTCCTTTTTAGGTCGAAGTATTGAGCCGAATGTTTTTGATTTGGTACCTGCTTATATCAATTTCACTTACGAAAGCACTGAAGTGTCAAAGTGAAAGTCAATCGCTGACTCAACGCGATTAAATCAGTTCATTCCTCACCGTTTATCCTTTTCGTCTATAAGACAACCGTCAAAAAGGAGCGAGCAGAATTTAAGTGGTACTCCTGAGCATACACAAAATTTAGCTTCAAAAATAAAAGCATATTATAGAACTATATTATGGAAACATGTACGCATGACGGTACAAAATACGTATATGGTAAATAGCCGACTGTGTATAGTATACCAGGTCCACCATGCGCCAATTTGTAATGAATATATATATAACAAAACGGCTCTGACGATTGCCAAAAAAAATGGCACTCGGTATCTCGGTAAGTTGGACTGACACAAGGCAACGGCGGCGATCTAGAGAAGACAGGAAACCCTGCTAGAGTATTAAATTCATTTGTCCCTTTTTTAACCATTCGCTAGATGAACAACTATTTATATTTTCGTTAATTATAGTAACTTAATTGCAGTGGCACGGTTCGGGGTTGTAGAGAAGTTCGAAGTTGTGTACCAAGTTGTGAAATGAGAAACCTACCTAAATATTGTCCAGTGTATCGGTGCCAATTAAAGACAATAGCGTAAGCTCACTATCACTATACAAAGTCGTGGTTAACACAGGCAACGACGTAGGCTTGCGAAATAACCAATTGGGGGTGGAGAATCTAGTGAACCCCCAGCTCAAGCACTTCGCTTGCTTTTTTAGGTGGGTCGTGCACAAATGTAGGCAATGGACCAGTTTTTTTTTTGTCTATCATTTTATGTCTATGATTATAAAGCGTTTATAGGAAATTATGAAATGAAAAGTGATACCATGAAGTGATTACCCGGCTTCCCGATATATTTTCCTAGGAACGTTTATATATAGCGATTCTAGGATTTGCGAAGAAAGTCCCAGAGGGTCGATCAGAAAACATACGCTGTGCGAGTTATGTCGTTTGGGTCGTTCAGTGTGAATACACGTAACACAATGAGCTCGAACTTCTCGTAGGCTTAGTTCTTTTATCGCATGAATTGTAATTACGCGTTAGTATTATCTACGAGCTTTTGCCATTTGGATGCTGAGTTATATATCGTGCTGGACATCTTCTTTCGTGCGTCTATAAAGTCTCGAAAAGATACTTCGATATTATGTTAAGGTTCACCTAGGTAATCCTATTGAGAAGTTGTCGGGACTGGCAAGCCGCCCTATATAAGTCTTGCATTCTTACCATTTGCCACCGCAGTTTTCGCGGTGTGAAATCAAGCGTTATCGTGCGATAGAAGTAATTTAGCTTAGATTACTAACTTTGATTACTCAGTGCATCGTTTTATCTAATTTTGTAAAATAGGACTCATCTGTTAAAATTTCGAGTAGCGATATCCGATCAAAGGGTCGAAGACATCAGAGAGTATCTCGAATGCAAGGAAAAACGACGCGAAGAGTTCACCGTTATAAAGGAATATTGGTACGAGATGGATATTCGTGACCTGTATATAAACTAAGGACTCCACTATTAACAGCACGGAACATCAAAAAATTAAACTGTCGGGTCAGAATCAAAATTTATGTGAGCGATTTTTCTAAGATACTTTATTCGTAAGCGCACCAAGTCAAAGGTTCGGTCGAATAACAGTCGTCGTTTATGACGCTTCATAGGACGACATTCGACTGGTGAAAAACTTTTCTACGTAGAAAAGTTATTAGCCATAAGTTTAGAGAGCCTTGCTGGTTTCTTTCCAACGTCCCTGTAAAAAAGCCATAGTAGCTAAATGCCCTGTGATTATTTGTCAACCAACGGTGACCAGATATTCATGGTTCCTACCGCGACGCAATAAAAGAGATGTGCGCTAGAAATCGAGGCCAGGCAGCTTTTGAAATGGAAAAGTGACGAACGCTTGTTACTACCTTTTGAACTTTATGCTCCCCTGCTTGGTGCCTTACCTAATATTTCAGGAACTACTTGCCTGAGCCTACATCTACTCCTCTTGTTACTTGGCTTATTCTAAAACATGCGCTTGCCCACTTTCCCGTTTTGTTGTCGGCCACTAATAGGATCTTGTTTGATTGATGTAGGAGTTAGATAAAAATAGAGAAGCACTTAGGATTTCTATTCTAGACTGAAAATACGACAGTTACGATGTTATTGGACAATTGGCTTAAATCATCAAAACAAATGTTTAGAAATGTGTTCCTATTCAAAAAGCAGTACTACTGCAAGAGGTTAAATGGCCTCCGTTTTAAGAAGGGTATCATATCTCTTTTAACGAACGCAAATGAAGATGATGTTTCGGTGCGATACAGTTATGCTGCATTTGTTCCGTTGATTTATATTGTAATTGCTGCCTAAGTAACCCTTCTGGTCATATATCTTATACTTAAAGCTACGGAGATGTTCATCCTTTGCTGAGCGAGGATACCGAATCCAAAATTAGGACGATGTTATCGACCACTGCGTGTTTCAATGATTACCATTATACTTGGATAAGGGCTTTTGGTTAATATATATATATATATATATATGTGTATATATATATATATGTGTATATAAACATAAAACAATCAAACGCTCCTGTAGCTTGAAGGATTTTTGCCCAATTATCACCGGCATTGAAAAATTATGTTTGTTCATCAGTATGAATCAAAAATCGGAAAAAGTGTCTCTATGAAAAAAAACCAGGATTCACGTTCCAAAAAGGCCTTCCTGTAATGTTACGTCTTGCGTTTGGTGGGATTGCAAGGACCTGATTAACTGGGCGGTATCTTCCTACGAACGGAACAGTTGACAGGTACATTTGTTTGACCCAGTTGCACTCAATTAAACAAGCTGAATTAAAGAAATATATGCACACGAAAGTACTAATGTAGTTGGATAAAAATACAACTATCTATACCTGCATATCATACTAGAAATTCGGTGAAAACCATGCGCATGGGTCCAACTAATCGTGGCCACTCGTTAATTAATAAGTTCAATTTACTTAATGGCTTTAAGGATTAAGCATCTGCTCCATTCAGGGTCTTTGCTATATGCTTGAAAAAAAAGTTAAATACTTCCGATCCAATACAAAAGTTATTCGATTAATTTAACGTTCTCATTTTTCCTTGATTATTACATATTTGATTGTTCGTTGTGTTGCACCGGTACAAAATCGTGGAACTGAATTCAGAGCGGCGGCTTGATCCTCCACTCGGCTTAATTTGAGTGGTAACTTAACCGGCTTTTCTCAGAGTGATGGGCCATCTGTCTTGGAACTTAATATGGCGAACGCCATATTCAAAACGATTATGTGTTCTATTCTAACCCAGCCAATGACGTTTTTTGATCTTTATTGTAAAAGAATAACAAGGACCGAACATGAAGATATTTTTCTCGCCGCCTTGCACTGTCCTGCACTACTCGTAACCTGACTAATGTCTTCCCTTTTCCATGACCGGGGCCTTTCACCCAGAGGTGCCGTAAGAGGTCCGCCGTACCCTTGTTAGAGCAGGCAAAATCATATGGATCAATCGCAAGGTTGGCGAAAACCCAAACTAGCCAAGAAACTATGAGCGATGCTTTTTATTTGCCTATACGTAAATACAGTTGTCCACTTACATGAACCCGAGTCTGCACTAATATACACACCCTAGAAGTAGTTGCGGCGCGGTCAAGCGTCATACATAGTTTGACGCGAAGCGGATGTGGGTACCCACAGTAAGAACATAAGTTTCAGTAAACACTTTTTTCTAGGACACCTGTAAATGAGTTCCATCTAAGCGTTTATCGAGATGCTATCGCTTGCGTTGGCTCAAGAGAATATGAAAGGCCACCAATTATTAAAGCGACGACTGAGTATTTAAGAACAATCACGTTTCATATTTTTGATTTTCACGACATTTCCTCTTAGTCTTCAGCGCCAGTAATTACTCCGTTAAGGTAAATTGAAGAAACGATTTGTGTCTTTATATCTTTGCTGCTTTCGTATCCCCCTTCAAGATTTAAGCTCAGTTCACTACATACAGTACATGACAAATGTGATTAAATCACGAAACAGGTTTTTCGTTAATTCCGACATTTCACACTTCAGCTTCTTCAATAAGATTTGCTATATAATTCAATAAGATTCTTAAATAAGCGCTCTTGTTTGCGTTCTGAAGAGTTTCCATCTCGAATCATTGTTATAACTTAAATTCGTCTAGCTAAAAATGAGATTATTCGAAAAGACCGACTTTGCCATAACAGCGCCTAAGTGTCTCACCCTCTTTTTGACCAGAGAGTGTCTTGTGGAGGCAGCACTCGTTTTGCCCAATATTTAACTTGCTAAATAGTTCCCACAACGCAATACCAAGTACACATTCAGTACATTGATGAAAGTGAGAAGGTCACCTAAAAAGATTTTATTCAACAAAGCTCATTTACGTTGTATTAGTAGCCGGAAGAAAGCTCGTTGTGTTCACCCTGGACCCGTCCAGAAACGACGAACGAAAAACCATTGAGGGAATTCAGCTTTCGAAAAAGGAAGAGAATATAAAATTTAATGGGACAGATTTCAACTTCTCATACCATTTGAAGCCGCTATACTATTAACAAAATGTGTAAATAAACTGGATAAAGCGCAAGTGGGTTTTTGTCCTGGACTAGCCTCACGAGAAGCTAGAGCACCATTCGAATTACACAGTAATTCGTTATTAAGTATGAGCTAATGAATATTTCCAGTCGGTTGTTTTAATGTGCACGTTGAAGGCCTTTACGGCAGCGGTAAATATCTCTTAAAAAAAAAAGGTCATATCGGGCTTAACGTCCTTCAGATGGGCAGGGCAGGTTTGAATCTCAAGATAGAATATGCCTGCTTCGATCGAATTTAAAAAATGGCCGAAGTCTTTAATTTATCATGTATAAAATTAATGTCTGTTTTTTGCAGGAGGGGGGGGGTCTGGTGTTATGAATTCAAATACGGAAACTCTCTTCGGTACACGTTATCGTCGAGACCGATTTTCACAGCACGTCATACCTGATTATAATAGTTCCAACCGCCCAAACCCGAAACAGCGATTCCTTTCGGATCCAATCACGCATGCCGTTCGATCTTGCCCTTAAAAGAGTTTTGGAAGTCAGTGGTAGGTGCAGACCTCAGCTTTGGTGTTATTTGTCTTTAAATTTTTCGATCGTTTCAACATTTGGCCTTGCAGGCGTTTTTCGAAATTTGGGGATAGATCTGACGAATATGCGATAACTGACAGCGTTACACAGTCGGCGCAAAAGATTTTGTTAATGACCTTTAGCGACAATAGTCCCACTCGGCCACTAACACAACTTAAGGACGATTTATGAACGTGGAAATCGCCACACCGTTGTTTTCCTTTTTCCAGGTTTTTTTTTTTTATGTACCCATGGTAACATGTTGCACGGATATTGGTAAGGTTCTATAGGGGAAAATTTGACCTGTGAATAGCAGATAGGTAGGCGGATGTGACACTTCAGGGCTCTGTCCATAGCTAACAAAGACCGTAACCGGGCGTTCTATTGATCGTTTTTGTGGTTTAACAGCAAGCCATTGTATTTCACAGCTGTAGTATGTGTGCGTTTGGTCACGTATGTGCTCAAGAAAAGATCATTCCGGACTAACGGTGTATCTATTCGTTTGCCTTCCCAATATCCGCACGCATAACTCGTGCAAGAACGACTGCCAAATATAAATCATGTCCAGCTCTCTACGTTCAACCACATGACAGATGGTACGCGGAACGAACTAGTTTAATCATCCAGCTAGTCATGTTACAAATTACTCATCTTTGCACGACAATTTCCACAAAGACTCCCCAACACTACAGCTCCACTGTTGACGTCTGACATATTATAGCTCATCTTGATTCCCTCATCCAGCTCCAAGATGCTCACACGACGACCTCATTGCATCAATGATGTCTCATTCCATAGGGACTTGTGCTGTTTTCGTCTCTATCAACTCGGAACCGCAGCTGTCGGATGGCATGTCTGGCGTCGCCTTTTATTTTCTAATGCGAGTCAGTACCACAGATTCCCACAGGGGTTTGATCCAACCGCGGCGGAACTACCCTGTAGCCGTCAGTAGAGTTAGCGACATGTGTCAGTGTCAATGCTGCATAGACTACTATAGAATTAGCAACAGTCCTTTGCATTAGCGATAGGATCAGCCGTACGACGAGAACTAGAATCGACAAGTCGATGTACCAAACCCGATGTTGGCTATTGTACGGGTTATGATGATAATGACAAAAATAGTGATTATGACACGATCGAAACGCTGTCCTCTTCT